>NW_005842239.1:821676-823546 GCF_000455745.1 Alligator sinensis
GTCTGGCCGACCCCTTCCCTGGAGCACACCCGCTAGCCTGGGGTTCCTGCTGCCACCATCCAAGGCTCTGGACTCACTTCTGGCTCTGCGCACCTTGGAGCACACAGGCCTGATCGTCCAATGGGTGCTAGACCCAATACAAGCACTTGGGGCACTTTCCCAAGTCAGGGGCTTTTTAGGAAGCCTCCCTTAGTCCACCGACCTAAGGGGCCTCCTTGGCATAATTTAGACCCACCCCTCAATAAGTCTCCACACCGGTCACAAAGGAGAACTTTATTGATTACAGGGGTAGGGCGGAAACAGGGTAAAAGGTAGAGCAATATCATAGAAATATTACAGGAATATCAAAGGAATCCCATAGAGCAAACCAGGGTGGCTGAGGTAGCCATTTCAACACGCATCTGAGTTACTGAAGCTAAATATCTAATCGGATCTCGAGTAGCTTACTCACTCGCATCATCCAGAGGTGCTTGTTGTTTCCTCTGGAGGCAGGGCACTCTTGGAGCATGCGGTGATGAGGAGAGAGCCAGGTTCAGATTCACCTCGATGACCGCATGGCTAAAGGCTTCCCCTTCTTCCTGGCCCGGGCCTTTTTATCACCTCTCTGACCTCAGCAGCCCAGTCCAACCGAAGCTGCCAATACTGGCTACAAACCGTCCAATCTGCAAAGCATCCCTGGCTACCTGGGCCCGCGCGCAGGGCCGGGTCTTTCCCCCCCCTGCCCAGGTGACCAGAGCATCGCCTCCCAGGCGCCAGGCTTTTGTCTGCAGACAAGGAGCGAGATCCCCGCTGTGAGAGATTCAACAGCAGCCTCTCAGGCTGGCTGAGACAGATCTCTGGAGAGGGGCACCGACGGGGCATTTCTGCCACAGGGACCAACGTGGGAATTTAGGGAATCCCAGACCATACTTCCTTGACTGGCAGGGAAGGGGATTTATGCCACTTGAACATCTTTGGGCAGAGACGAGTCTCCCACCCTACTTTGGGGGCCTCTCCTTGTCACCAGAGCAGCTTTAACATAGCAGAAGAGCTAAGCCCTGGCCGATGAGGATGTGGAAGAGTTGCCGGAGGGAGAAGATAAGCAGAGACATCCTGGCAGAGGCATAACAGCCCTTGTTTGAGACATTAAACACTAGGTTGGCCACAGTACTTGGTACATACTAGGGACTATTGTCTTCCAGGGACCGGACGAGAAGATCGAACAGGGCACCATGAGACATCTGGGTTTCCACTGGGACAAAAGAGGAACTGGAAGGAGGATATGATACACCTGGTTTCTCTCCTCCTACATGGCATTCACAACCGTTAGCTCCCCCAAGTAGCATTTTGAAATGCAAGGCCCATCCTGGCAGATGCAGCTGCTCTGGGATCCCTGCGTATATCCCCTGCACGTGTGTATGTCAATGGGGGCTGCACACAAAGATCAATGCTGCACCGAACAGCCTGGGAGACACTCGCTGGACAGATTTCCAGGGCACTTCCCAAAGTACCAAGAAAAACCCATGAAAATGGAAATGTTTGGCCTAGCCGTGTTGGACTCAATGAGGGATTTCTCCCTCGTTTTTTCCAGTTGGGACAGAAGACACGCCCCTGCATGAGACTATAAAAGAGTAGCAGGTAATAAAAAAAGTATCCCACACACATTCCCTATAATGCCAAAATAAGGATAACGGAGCCCCACTGTCAAAGGAGCCCCCTTGCCTTATTCACCTGCATAAAAGACCTTATGTTTTCATGTCAGGTATTTCCGTCAAGGCATTTCTCCCTTCCCCATGATGCCCCCGGCCATCCTGAGCTCAGGTTTTAGAAGAACTGGGAGTATTTCTCTGTAATGCAAGCCCCAATCCCCAACATATCCCTCCTCTCCGCT
>NW_005842239.1:823577-852444 GCF_000455745.1 Alligator sinensis
CTCAGTCCGTGCTCTTGCGGAGAAACCCAGACACCAGCACACAAGCAGTATGCATAATTCAGTCTGTATTTATCTGAAGGGCCTGGTGGGGCTTCCCAAATCTCTGGGGAAATGAGGCTTGGGATGAACAGTTAATTAATGAGACTACTGAACCCCACCATAAACGAGAGGACGCAGCATGAGCACCCAGCATCGGCCTATCAAGTTGTACAATGTAGTTGGATTCAAAGGGGATGTAGGACACATCAGTAGATGGAAAAATGGGTAGATGGCTAGATAGACAAATGAAAAGATAAAAGGATGCCTTCCTAAGCATGCATTTGGCTGGCTAGAAAAAGCCATCTGAGTCTTGACTGGGAGGTGAGAATTGACTACTCGCTGAGAGCTGTGATACCAGCCGAAGGTACTGGACCCTTTCCCTGTACCCCAGAGCCCATCACGCAACAGCAGGGAGCTGAGGCTGGAAGCACATTCAGGATATCATTAATGCTGCAAGCAAGCAAGAAATCACAGAAATCAGAAGAGGAGTCTTTCTACTAGGGCAGTCCTGGCCCTTTAAAATGATACCCGTCCAGCTGGGGAGGTTGAGCTTTGCAGCCTTTCTACAAGGCAGGAATTGGGAAGGCGGAGGAGTGTATGCCATCTGCTTGTGAGGGCATATGGGGAAGATACAGGAGATCTGGGTGCTGGTTCTGCCACAGATCCCCTGCGTGACCTTGGGCAAGTCACTTGCACTCTTTGGACCTGCAAAATGGGAGTATCATCTCTTTCTTCTCCTGCCTTTTTACTGCCTTGCTTGTTGGGTCACTGTGACCTGGTGCCCTTTCACTCTGGGTGTGAAGAGTACATTGGGGTGTGATCTTTGGGCTCGAAGGTGCTACCGCAATGCAAATGTGAACAAGATCCGGTCCTTGACCCCCAACACATGCATGAGCAAAGGAGCGGGTCAGTGCAAGCGCTGGATCTCTAGGCCAGTAAATGCTCACGCTAGGTAATGCTGCTTCCCAGAAACCTACATCAGCAGGTTTTAATGGCTTAGTGAAAGAGCACAGAATAGAGACAAAAATAAATCAGGCAGATGGCAGAGGGAGGAGGGGGAGAAACTGAATCCAGAAGCCAAGGTAAGGAGCTGCAGGCAAGGTGAAGATGTCGGGTTAGAGAGGAGCTGGAACGGAGAAGCAGTCTGGGTCCTTTAAAGACACAATTTGCTGCAAAGCTCATAGAAAGCTCCCAAGTCCTCGCAGCTGCGCCTGGCTACAGCTGAGTCCGGCTCTCTGACCTCCAAGCAAACGGCCACGGCCGGACCAGATTAAGGCCTGTCTGCCCAGCCCGCCGAACAGCACCAGGCCAGCTTTGTCCAGCCAGAGCTGGGGGGGGACGTGTGGCTATTAATGAATCAGCCCAATTATTGACCCCTATCTCCCCGTGACACCTATGAAAGTGAGCAGGTGGGATGCCACGGGCTTTGCTAGGCTCTCAGGCCCAAGCTCAGCATGCGTTTAGAGAACGGGGATTTCGGAGAGAGCACAGAGAGACACGCCAGCTATTTTATAAGCAGGGAAGCTCGGAGAAGACAAACTTTCCATCTTCATACTTTCATAGTGCTTAGGGTCGGAAGGGACCTAAACAGATCAACAGGCCCGACCCCCTGCACCCCTTTCCTTTTTACTCTGAGAATTGAGCTCCTTGCAAACGCTGAAGCCCGTGTCGCTAGACCCCAGCTATCCGCATGGCCCTTGCACTGTCTTTCCCAATTGGGATTTCACGGCTCACAACCGCAGACCAGCTCCCCGCTCCCCTTGCTTTTCTGCATTCGCGCCCGCTCTGATGTCTTGTCGCTTTGGGTTAGGGTGTTATGTTGCTGGAGGGGAGTTGGGGAGGGGAGGGATTGCCTGAAAAAGTGAAAGCTGCAACACTGCAGGGTGGGAAACATTCGCCGTGGGGCTGCCTCCAGACTCATCAAGGCTTGTTTGATGCCAATGAACCAGGAGGAGTAACTCCTGCCTTCACCAGCCCCGCGGAGCTGCACTGTGGAAATGCCAGGTTCACGGGTGTCATGGAAGAAATGCTAGTGCCGGGGTGGCCAACTTGTGGCAGGGATGCCACAAGCGGCACAAGCAGCAGCTGTGTGGCCCACGGTAGATATGGGGTGGGCAGCAGACAGGGCAGGGAGCAGAGATATGAGCAGCAGATTGGGCAAGGAGCAGAAAGCAGAGCAGCAGATTGGACAGAGAGTACAGGGCTGGGAGCAGACAGCAGAGCAATAGATCAAGCAGGGGAAGGGGACTGGAGTGGCACTCGGGGAGATCACAAGGCTCAGTTTGTGGCACACCTAACAAAACAGTTAGCATGAATAAATGGGATAGATGCACGAGTGCTAGTGCAAAACTGTGGACCAGACACGCTCGTGCTAGGGCTGACGGGCAGCTTGGGCTCGAAAAGACTGACTCGGTTTCCTCCACTAGCTTTGCTCTGTGTCCTCCTAGCTGTGGCTCACCCAGCTTCCAGGATGTTTGTCTCCAGCTTCCCAGCACCGTTCTGCTCTGACCACAGATTCACCCATGTGAGCAATGTGAACAGTTGGGCATCACCCAGGCACTGCCAGGCCCCAACATAACTCATGGCCATCAGCTGAGGACTCACTGATGGATTTACTCCCTCCACTTCCCAGCCCCTGCTGCTAGAGAAGCTCTCTGTCCCCAATCAGACATGCATGATGGATGCTGATTCCAGGCTGAAACCCTTAAATCATCACCTCCCAAGGCCTCATTCAGCACACAGCGGGATGCTCCTGGCACAGCCCAGCAAGTTTCCCTCACCCAGTCCTGCCAAGCAGCTGGATCTGGAGAGAAAACAGACCAGAGAGACTTCCACGCTGGCCCAAAAAGTCTTCTCTGATGTTCCTAATGGAGCCTGCCAAGCCAGTGGCAAGGGCTGCATTTTGTGATACGATCGCTTGCCTCCTGCGGTGCAAACTCCCACCGAATCTCTCTCACACCAGCTATGAAACAAGCTGCCGGTTTACACGGCCTGTTTCCTCCGGCAAGGAAGGATTGTGTCCTGGATCTCACAGGACACAGGGAGGCTGCTCCTTGGAGATGCAGTGAAAGGCAAACCTGTGCCTGAAACCCATCTAATCATCCATGTGGAGCTGGGAAGAACCCAGCACAGGGCACAGGGCACCCTGTATGCTCCCAGTAACACTGCTCTACCCAGGCTCTCCTGCACTTTCCCCTTCCCTCCCAAGCGACATGCACCCCAGCACCGCATAGGAAGAAGAAATTGCTGGGAAAGCTACTCACGCCCCCCGCCCCGCCGGCCTCTCCATCACCCCCCATGCAATCTCCTTGTTCCAAAGTGGGACAGATGTTGTAGCATCTGTGCAAACTTCCACTAAACTGTCAGCTGTATTTCACACGCCGCACTAATCTCTGCTGCCGTGATGAACAGCTACGGGATTAGGGAAGAAGTCACCCGGCAGCAGGGACACCGCTCCTAATGGGAACAGTGTTATTCAGCTAATTAAATATCGTGGCAATGGAAAGGAGGATGCTTTGAGGTGTCTTGTCTCATACAGCGTCCCCACGCCTCTGTGCAGGGACCAGGTAGGCCCTTGTGATGTGACTCAGCTGGAAACCACATCCACTCCCTGCATCCACCCCTTCCTCCAGTCTTATTCTCTATCAGTGTCCCACTACCTTCCATGCTGCACACACACAGGGCACGCTGGCACCACCTCCGTGCCTCACACCAGAGCAGCAGTGTGAACCCCCACGGGGAATGCACGCTCCAGATCCCAGAAATGGGTCACCGTAGCCTTGCAGCAACCCTAAGCATGTGCCAATAGGTCTGCTCAGGATGGAGAGCGGTGCCAGGTTGCACGCTCGGGGCTGCTCCATGGTGGCTGCATGGCCTCACATCCCAGGCAGACACGCAGGTGCTGCAGACATGCCTGTATTGGTCTCTAGCTCCTCTGCACAGTGGCTTAAGGAGCAGCTTCTGCTTCCTCTGAGGTCCCTGTAAATCACAGAGTCATAGAAAATGAGGTTGTGAAGGGACTTCTGGATGTCACATCTAGCCCACCCCCTGCTCAAAGTAGGACTAGCCCCAACTACATCATCCCTGACAAGGTTTTGTTGAGCTGGGCTTTAAAAACCTGAGGATGTGGAGACTTCACTACCTCTCTGGGTAGCCTGTTCCAGTGCTTCACCACCCTCCTAGTGAGAAAGTTTTTCCTAATATCCAACTTAAACTTCCCTGGCTGCAGCTTGAGAGCAAATAACACCAGAGTCCAGGCAACACAGAAGTCTGATTTTGCATCCCACGCCCCACCCAAGACGAAGGCCGTCCCCCGCTGACCTGGCTGTAAATGGGTAACTGGCTATTCTGGGGCATCCAAAGCATCCAGACATGATGCCAGCCACATCGCTGCTTTGTGTGCTGTTGGCACGACCTGCACATGCCAGCCCAAAAGGCTGCTAAGCCCTGGGGACCTTTGCTAAAGTAATCCCAGACTCCTGTCTCCCTGAGAGCCACTCCAGGCTAGGAAAGCTTTGCTGGTAGAGCTATCCCAGCCCATATGACTTATACCAGGTCCCCGAATAAAATAAGCAATGCCAGCAACAGGCCATTTTCTCCCCCTAGCACAACAGCACGTAGGCTAGGGTTCAGCTGCTATGGGAATGCCACAAAAATCACACCCCTCTCCAAGGCTGCCACTAAGTTTCTAGCATGGACAAGGCTTAAGTCTTGCAGTGCACAAGTGTACAAAAGGGACACAGCCGGCTCAGTTCCCTCTTGGATGGTTTTCCTGGAAGTGCAGGGATGACCCTTCCTGACGCAAGCCCAACAGGAAGGATAAAGGGCATCGACTTTGGACTTGGGAGCTTGGAAGTCAAGGATCTTGCTCTCCTGCGAGCCACTTTGCTTTGTAAACAGGTGCCAGAATGTTTGATTCATTTTTTTTTGTTTTTAAATCAAGAAAAGTGAACATTTTTTTGGTCACTTTCCAAAAGGTCGTTTTGATTTTTCGATGTTCAGGGCTCTTTTGTTTAATCAACCTCCATTGTATTGGGAAACTACACCCGCTGGTTTAAAAAAAGCTCCAAAACAACACCAAACTTTTCCTTTAACCCACGACAAATTGTTCTTTTCAGCATCTTTTTGCCAAAAAAATGTCGTTTCAGGTTAACTCCAAGCCATTTTGGGGGGATTTTTTTAGAACTCTTAGTGGACAAAAAGCCCAATCCATTGCACAGTTGTGAGGATAAATGCAACAAAGGTCATAACGTGATCTGGTACATCTGGGCACGTCTATATGAGATGTTGACTGTGGAGCTGCCTAATTAGCTCCGCAGTAAACATCTCAACGTCTACATGTTTAGGTCACGATAAACCCTATTGGGTCACGATAAACTAATAAACTCTGCAGCAGGTTAGTTCTTGCAGATATGAGTACTACTCTGCTGTGGCGTTTTTTAGTGCACAGCAATGCACGTGTAGACACGGACCCGGCTGGCTGGGGCATGAAGGTGCTTCAGTGCAGGGGCTAGCCCCACACTGGAGCACCCTTGTGTCCCAGGCAGCTCCTCTGCCGGATATTGAGCCGGGTCGGAGCAGCTCCAGGATGGCAGGCTGACCCCCAAGCCTCCTGCCAGCTGGGGCTGCTCTGCCCTGGTTCAAAGTGCTGCAATCCCAGGCTCATGCGTAAACGCGGTGCTCCAGAAGCAATACATATCTGCATGATATGCACCGGAGTTTATTGCTGCGCATTAATGTGCATGTGTAGATGCACCCACTATGAAGGACCTATATCAAGGATGGATGGACTTACTGTCTTGCTCCGTCAGCATCAGTCTGCAGCAGTTGCATCGCCGCTGAAGCTGGCACGGGCAGAAAGACCTCGGTTGCTTTCCAAGCGGAGATGACGGCTCTCGCCATTAGCGCCAACGGCTTCCTGAGGCCATAAGTGGAGGCAGCTGGATGGGGCGGCATCGAAGGAGAGGGAACGGGGAATGCCACCATGCCACTTCCCACGTGGCACAGCTATGGCTTCACCAGAGGGGCTGTGTATTTACATCAGTCCCACTCCGCGGAGTCACTTCAGGCTTGCACCAATGTGGCCGAGCACCCAAAAAGGACCTGGCCAAGGACCCCAAATGGGGTTGTTTTTGGTCGGGCTTGAACAGCATATTCTTTAAGGCACGGTCGCTCAGGCTTTCTGAGCTGTGTTGAGAGGATGCTCTCAAGGCACAGAGGCGAGCAGAGCTCTGTCAGCCCCTAGAAACATCACCTTTCCATCAGCCACTTCCAGCACACCTTTCACTTCCCCTGCCTCTCCCACCCCGACTGATGGTAGGTAGCTTGCCCAAACACAGACGCAAACAGTCCCAGCTGAACCTGCCCCCTCTGCTTCAATAACCCTCATGAACCCTTCTGCCTTTCCTTCCAGCACTTGGTGCTTCACAGTTTTAACTAGACTCAAGCCCCGACTCCCAGTTCCAGTTTTCCTGACGGCCTGGAAGTATTTTGACCGGTGCAGCTGGTTCATTGCTTTACACAATCAGAGCTTGCTTTGACGTTCACCCAGAACTACTCTCTAAACCTAAAGACATCCTCAAAAGCAATATGATCTAGCACATCTGGTGACAGGCACTTCCCAGGCTTGGGGGCAGGCAGCCTGGCACTGGACAATCTAAGAAAGAGGACGGCTTTTTCACTATCACCTTGCACGTTGACTCTGAACCCTAATGATGGTGATGCTAACATAGAGTCATAGAGAAATGAGGGTGTGAAGGGACCTCCGGAGGTCACATCTAGTCCAATCCCCCAGTCAAAGCAGGACCAGCCTCAACTACATCATCCCAGCCAAGGATTTGTCTACCTGGGTTTTAAAAACCTCTAAGGATGCAGTTCCTACCACCTCTCTGGGGAGCCTGTTCCAGTGCTTTCCCACCCTCCTGGTGGGAAATTTTTTCCCAATATCGGACCTCAACTTTCCTTGCCGCAGCTTGAGCCCATTGCTCCTTGTCCTGCCATCTGCCCCCACAGAGAACAGCCCAGCTCCATCCTCTTTGCAGCCCCCCTGCAGGGAGGTGAAGCTGCTATTCAACCCCCCTTGGTCTTCTCTTCTGCAGACTCAATCAGCCCCTTCTCCTCAGCCTCTCCTCACCAGCCCCCTAACATCATTGATACTAAGAGGCTTCCTACTGTTCATTTCAGAGGACATCCATCATTGCTAAATGCAAGCTAACTGGGAGTACCTGTTTGCCATTGGGAGTTGTGCCGTACCACACACACACACACACACACACACACCAGGCTTTGCATTCACTCCCTCTTGGCATGAAATCAGTGTCAGGGACATTGTTTGACCACATGCACTCCCCTTGTGCAAGAGGTCAGTGCAAGGGAAAGCATCCTGCCATGCACACTTGCACAGGCCCCGACGCCTACTCACACTCAACAGCCAGCTGCCAAGCCTGTCTATCACCACCAAAATCCCGCGGTAGCAACAGGCGAGGGAGCTGCATGCAGGCTGGCTAGGCCACGTCCTGCAGGGACTGCTCCTTTCCAGCCAGCATTGTTTCAATGGGGAATAACAGCCAAAAGACCCTCTCCGTGCAGGTCGAGAGCCCTGCCCCTGCACAGCAGCTGAAAGGAGAGCGGGGGTCTGTGCTGCAGGCTGTCGACTCCCACCCCCACCGACCCAGAGACAGCCTACAGACAAAAGGAGGTCAAGCTTCCCACATTTGCTTGCACGGAGGATCCCTGGCTCGCTTCTCGGTGGGTGTAAATCAGGACAGACCCGCTGACTTTCCATAGAGCTGCGCTGAGTGGCATGAACGGAGGATTCGGTCCCCCTGTATAGTTCTGCCCGTGCGTGCCCCCAGCCTGCTCGCATCTGTATACAGCCCCTGAGCTGCAGAAACAAAAGAAAATCTCTTCCCAGCCCAGTAAATGCAATGCCGAGGAGCCTGCCCTGAGCTCTGGCCCCCATCCTGCAATAGCACTATGCGCTGCTGGGCCTTGGAGCAGAGCCTCGCCGGCTACGGCAGGGCTCGGCAGACAGGGAGACGTCCCCCCCATCCCGGTGTTGCATTGAACTGAAGGCGGAGGCTGACAACATCCAGAGCCAAATACAGGATCGGGGCCACTGCCTGCACCCGGGGGCCAACTCATAGGTGGAGATTTCTCCCACAGCCGTTGCAGCTGCTCGGAGACACCCAAGAGCAGCAAATGCCATTTGGTAAAGCATCAGCTGCAGATGTGGCACCAGCAATTAGAGACAGGATACGAAGATGATGCTATTAGTAATCATCATCCGGCCCGATCCTGAAAAGCGCCAAGTCCTGCCGTACTTGTGGGCTCTAAAGAGAGGTGAATCTGCTCCGCAGGAGCTCAGTATCTCTTAGACCTATTATTAAATATCAGCAATAAAATTAAACATACAGCCGCAACTGGGCCAAACAACGCTAGTCGATGTTTTCTTTGCTATAACACCCCCCCCCCCCCCCCCCAACAACGCAGTACCTATATGGGCTACGAGTAACTTCTGTTCAAATCAACTGCAAGGCAGTATGGGCTGATGGAGGGAGACCAGGAGTTTGCTCTTGCCCTGGCTGTTCTGGCGACAGTGGGTTTTTAAGTCCCTCTCTCAACTGAGGGCTGTGTTTTCCCTTCTGTAAAATGGGTACAGTGATATTTGCCAAAGGATGAAAAATGCTACGCACTGATTTAGAAGTAGCTGGGCTGGGGGGCCTAACGTGTGCAATTGCTGGATAGCTCAGGAGAATTGCTATCCTTGCTGCCAGCCAGCTTCTGGCACTCCTCATGGTATCAGAGAGAGACGGTACAGCCCAGACTCTGTTCCAGCTATTGGGCATCAAAGTGGAGCTGTGATCAGCCCCTTAAAATCCATGAATGCATCCACTTCTGTAGCACGCCGTCATCTGGCCATGAAGACTAAGTCACAAAAAAACACTGAGGGGCAGGAAGATCCAGCCACCTTTTCTCTGCGCCGTTTTTCAGGCACTTATACACTTCACAGGTGGAAGAAAATCTAGCCCCGTCTGCAGATGTGTCCCAGATCAAATCTAGACATGTGCTGGGTCAAGCTTGCTCTGACTGAAACCCTCTCACTTCTGGCAGCATTGCTGCAGGGTGAATTCACCGTCATTTTTAAGGACAGCGAAGCGGCAGACCCCGGCCGTGCTGGGTTTCCCGTCAGACAGACCTTGAGTGTGTCTATTAAATTGCCTGGAGTAGTGGAGTCAGCCTAGAGTGGAGGCCAGCTAAATCAAATTAATACTCATCTTTCAGGGGGTCATTATCATAATTGAATCAAAGTGTTTGCAAAGCCTTGGACAGGGCCCTGGAAAAGCTGACACTCTCTGCATGCCGTGTTAGCTCCCAGCGCCCGCAGTGGGGCTCCCGGCTTTGCTGCAGCAGTTATTTTTCTTCCCAAAGCACCCGACCAAGGGTTAAAGCGAATTGCAATCAATCCAGAGTGGTCAGAGCAGGGAGGAGATGCCCCTTTTTGCAGCAAGCAGCCTCTGTGCCCTGGGCTTTGTCTGCAGAGCCTTTTTTCCCCTTCAACAAGACCTCCAAGGGACCCACCCTGACCAAGCCAACACTCCCGCATTCATGCTCCCCAGCAAGAGGTCAGCTGCAAGACAGATATTTTCCCTGCGGTAGCAAGAGGCTGCCAGAACTACATATTGATCCAGCTGTCAGAGCTGGCTCGCCGGGGCTTGTGTGCTCTAATCTGCTTTGCCATTCAGCTACAAAAGTCATCTTTAGCCTAATGTAGCCAGGGGAAAGTGTGTCCCGCTGGGCGGCACGCTCTTTTGTGTTCAAAGCTGGGTAACGCTGGTGTGTGGCTTCACACCCGTTCATTCACATCCAGGTTCTCTGAAACTCCACTATTTCTAGTGGCTTCCTACCGTTCAGATGACGGGCCAAGCTCAGGAGAGGGAAGATGAGATAAAGTTCAGATCACAAATTCAGAGGATGCTGCTAATGTCTCAGCCCTGACACGGAGCTTCGCTCTCCTCGATCTCCAGGCATTTTAAAAGATTGCTATTGCTATGAATCCTAATATTGGCCCATCTTATTACTGTAACAGGGGAAACTGAGGCGCACAGAAGTGAAGTGATTTGTAAAGAAATAATCACTGGGACCCAGGTTATGCTGGTGCTCATTAGCAGGCTAACTGAATGCAGGCTTCTCACTAGAACAAGAAGCAAAGTTACATATATACATGAAAAATAACCAGTACTGATTTTCCCCAAACCGCACCATTTTTGCAAACCATCCTTCCAAACCATTCGCTTTCTGCTGGCATGGAAACTCAGGTCTCTTTTCTTTTCTACCGCACCAATGGAGCCCATCCGTATGCATGCAACCATGCATGGCTCTTAGAAACCTTTCTCCACATCCTCAAATGTGAGCAAGGACTAGTCAGGACCGGGTTTACAACCTGCACCAGGCTTCAATCCTGATTGCAAGGTGCCTTGGTGTCTATGAATATGTGATGTTGCCCTCTAGTGCCTGGTCTGCAAAGACGACGGGGACTGGTGAGGCGAATGAAATCTGCTTTACCTTGAGCAGAAGGGACAGAGGCTTGTGGGTTTTTGCGCTAGTGTACAGACATTACCCGCTTCTCCATCCCATTCATGCACAAGCTTTTACAGGCTCTGGATTTTGGAGCAGTCCAAGGCTGACTTGCCACTGGTACAAAACTTAGGTGAAGTTCAGCAGCTTCCTTTGGGTTTCTCTGCACCCCAGATGTAAAGCAAGGTCCCAAAGAGGGAAACCTGGGGCATGGAGAAAAGAGGACCCTGCCTCAAATGGATGACAATGCCTTTCAGATCCCTCTCTGCCTCCTATCTTCACTGCCTGCTTGTAGTAACAGGGTCCTCTTGTGCCTAGGAGCTGGTTCATCACCCTGCTGACACCTCTCTGTGCTTATAATGATCATGAGGCCAAAAAACGTTGCACGCACAGCGAGTGGGGTTGGAGCTGCAGGGTCGGTTCAGCCAGTTATAAAGACAGGAGCGAACTGGGAAGCCCTGGCACTCTTGTTTGAACCACCCTAAATACTCAGCGTCATGGGACCCGATGAACTGGAACAGCTGGCATCACTTTCCCCATCCTGGCTGCTGCCAACATGCCTTAAACCAACACAGGATGGGAGGAGCTTGGATTGCCAACTTCTCCCATCCTGGTCCTCTCTGGTGAAATGCAGCCTGCCAGATGCAGCAATGGGAAGGCACCAGCTGCCGGGTGGTAGGAACTGGGGGAGCCGGGCCTCGATCCCACGGTGAGCTTCAAAGGGAGCTAGGATGAACCTCCTGTAGGCACAGGGCTTCGGCCCTTATGGGAACTGCAAGGCCCTCAAGCAAATGCATGCAAAAAGCTTTGCTCCTTAACAAGCTGGGCTGGGTTCATGCCTGGCATCGTGACCCTTTGCCCACGGGGCGATGTTCTCCCAGCGCCCGGTGCTCCTCGTCGCTGAGAAGCAGCTTCCTAGCCCGCACGCAGAGCTCATTGCAAAGCAGCCCAGACTCTATTAGCCATTCCTGGCACATCCGAGGTAAACCGCACTGGCGGCCACAAGCTGAAAGAAGCAGCACAAGGCCAATGCGGTCTGCCTCAGAGGTCAAGGACATGCCACGGCACCCACCGAAGAAGCAACTCACTGGTACTCCTCTACCCGGGCTAGGAAAGGCAAGTCACAGCCAGGACTACCACCACACCGTGTGTTCAGCTATGTGTGCACCACAGCTGGGCCTGTCCCCCGAGACACCCCGGGGCTGGAAGGAGTCGGCGTTGTGTCTCAAGTACACCAAGCCGGGATGTCAGGGGAAAAAGCGCGTGTGCTCAAGTCATACAGGCAGTAAAATGCATCTGCATGCAGATACATCTATCCTAAAGCCCATACGCACCTGGATGCACCTAAGCCCTGCACAAGCAGCGAGCTGCAAACACACACATACCCACATGCCTCCCCATGCATGCGAGCACATGCACACAGCTGCATCTCCACAATTTGCACCCATGGGTGCAAATCCCACGCCCATGGGCATGTGAATCCCTGAGTACCCCTGCCAGTACATGGTCTGAAATACCCAGGTGTGCATACAAAGCCATGCATGAGCAAACCCCAATGTTTAAGCATATGTGCAAACACACTCCTGGATCTTCACCTCCCCCCACACACAGCCAAACACTCACATGCATATACAAACATGCACACAGATACCTAGACATGCCCACACACACACACCCAGACCTCTATGTGTGAACAGACATGCCCCCACAAATGCACATAATTGCACACCCATGCAGCACACCTTGTAGACACTCAAAGACCCACACAAGTGTGTGCCCAGAGAACCAGCACAACCGCAGCCATGCTGTCAGGCCCCTTCTGCAGCCTCTGAGCATGAAAGCTGTCCCCATCAACTTGGCCTTACACACCCTCCCTCCTCCCTGCCCTTCCTCCAAGCCTCGCTAGCCAGGCCTCCTCCAAGTTACTAATAGGAGCTAATTTATTCCATCCGGCAGCCAGTCACCAGCCCCTTCCCGGATGACACTTGGGGTCTGTGCAGCAAAAGGAGCCACGTGACCCGTAAGCATGGCAACCCTAATGAGGCCCATTTAGCTGGAGCGAACTGAGAGGCGAGACCCGAATGCTGGACACTTCCCAAGTGCCTCGGAAAAATCATCTTCCACCCCCAGAGCAAGAGCGGCGCTCGGTTTCCCCTTGATTTGGAGGGAGAGACTGCAATAGCGGCTGCAAAGCCTTGCAGACACCTCCCATAATATCCCCTGTGTGTTTGGGGGGTGCAGGTGCTCCATGCCATGCTGTTTGACATGCGAAGGAGGAAAGCCCAGTTTCTTCTGCCAGGCTGGTCCCAGGGACGATGCTGATGGTTGTTGGATGAGCAAAATAGGGGGCTTGAGGTTGCACCACCAAGCTACAAGGTGGGATGAGGATGCCCTTCTTTGCAGTATTTATTTCTGGCTTGCACTGTAAAGCATCCTACATGGTGCTAAATGGGTCCCCAGGGTGCCCCCCTCCAAAAGGGTCTTGGGAATCATCACTTTTGCCTGCAGCTCCCAGTGCATCTGGAGCTCCCTGTGGGCTCATTTACACAGAGACCCTCACATCTGAACTGGGTGCCTCCAAGCCCCCACACAAGCTCCTGAGAGCGGCAATGTTGGTAGCTGGGGCTGTGAGGCAGAGTTAGCTCAGGTGCATTCACCTCTGAACAGGAACAAACTTGTATTTCACTATATTATAGGGCCAGGAAGGAAGGGCAGAGAGAGCCCTTGGGAAGAGGGGTGTGCAGCACTTCCCCCCAAGCTCTTGGCTGTATCCCATGCCCAGAAGCCCCTTTCCCAGCCCCGATTTACTGACCAATATGGACCCATGCAGTGCACTAGCCCTGCTGCCCTGCAGCCTGGGGAGACATGTCCGGGGAGGCTGCCCCATCCCAGCCAGGCATGGACTCGCACCCATCCCCCCTCAAAGCCTCAATCTCCCCTGAATCTCTTCATTTTGAACTCTGGCCTTCAGTGGGAAACCACCTTCCCTCTCACCCCTGCAAGACCTCAGCTGCAGCACCCACAGCCCGCTCTGTGCTGTGCATAGGCAAGGAGAAGCACATTTCCAGATGGAGAAACCCATCCCCTCTCCAGTGAGCCCCCCGGCCTGGGCAGGAGCGGGTTGCAGCAGGGACAGTATCTCCTTCTAGGCAGGAAGCACTGCCCCTCACTTCACATATAGCCCCATTACTGGCTCTACAACTACTGAGGGTAAGAGCCACAGGGCTGAGCTTTGCCTGCTCCTCAGACATCCACCGACCTGCCAGAGCGCAGGACCTTCGCTCCCCTGTGATGGGCTGCAATCATACCTTGTCTCTACAAGGGGAGACTGCGGCAAGGAGGCTTGGATAGAGCCAAGGGTGGGGTACTTGGCTCTGACAACCACACTTTCCAACAGTCCTGATGTCCGCTAGCAGCAAGCAGAGCACGTGTCCTGTCCAAGCCAAGTTGCGGAGCCAGGAGACCGAAGGGCTGGCTGTGCTTTGTCTCTCCGATGCACCGCGATGGCAACCGTGAGATCCCGAGACAGCTCTGCCAACACCTCTCACCTTAGCCCACTGCATTTTGGGTCTCGTCTACCAATGTGCTGCAGTACTCCCCAACCAACCTCACCCCAAACCAATGCATCGCTTCCTGCTCCGCTATGCGGCTTTCCAAGACCTTGTAACGCCTCGTATTATTGCATACCCGGTCTGCTGCACAAATTGCCCGGCCACCCTCAGGACAGATGAGGAGACGAGTCTGCACTACTATTTAAAAAGACCCTAGTGGTCCAGGCCCTGCTCAGTAGGTCTGATTTACATCTTAGGGACAGATATAAACTCCAGATCTGGAACAGATTGGCAAGCTGTCTACCCTGGCAGCGGCACAAAGCACCCCGCTGTGTCACTCTGAACCCGAGGAAAACTTTCTTCCCAGTCCCAGCTGGTCATCAGGACATGGCCTGAAGGGGTAGCATTTGACATTTCTAACCTAGCCACCCACCGATGGTGCTATTCTCGTTCCTATACAAGTCTGACCCGATCTCACTAGGCATTGCTGGAAAAGGCGAGGCCAAATCAGAGAGGTGAAAGGGTTTAATTACTACCACAGCTGATCTTTCCCCAGGGAAGGTGAGAGCGCCCTCGAGTGAAAAGCCTGTGCTCCCATGGCGCTCTCCTTTTCAACAGGAGAGGATGCTTTCCAAATGTTTTTCAGCTTCCCATGGCTGTGCAGAGCAGTAGCTGCTACACCCCTCTCTCGCAGGGCAGGGAAATAGGCACAGACCAGGTAGGGTCTGCTACCCCTTTTAAGACTAAGCAGTCCTTGACAAACACCTCTGCTCCCAGGGGAAGGGATGACAAGGGATGTGGTAGAGCTGGCCCACATTTGGGTTCAAAACCCATCCTGCAGCACAGCTGGGCATTGCACCCTGAACCTAATGCCTGCTCCTCTGCTGCAATGGGGACATCACTGCCACCCCAGGGTCATTTGGCCCTTGAGAATAGACAAACAGACTATTTCCTTCTCCTTCCGCCCGCAGAAGCTGCTGTTTCACCCTGAGGATGCTGCCTGCATAAGAAGTGGGGGGGAAAGGAGGTGAAATGAAACCTCCACGATGCAAAAAAACCCAACAATGAACAGAAGCAAAGACAATTCCAGCCATCACCTCCCATCCCTGTGGAGAGCGACAACAGGGCAGGCCTGGGTTTTCCCCTGTGCTGCTAAGCAGCTAATAATCACTTCAGATGAATCCCACTGCAAACAAGCCAGACAAGCCCAAATCATCCCACGACTCCAACTTCCCATTTACCCAGCCGCTGCCAAGCTCATTCATCATCCTCACTGCACCAAACAAAACAGAAATTAGTCGGTGATCTTCTCCCCCCTGTGCTTCAAAGGCAAGGGTTGGGGGCAGGAGGTGAAAAGGGAGGGGAGAGGCGAGGACAGCCACCCAAATGGGCTGTGGTTCGTACATCAAAGTCCCCTTATTAATAACACAGGCTTAAATATCTATCTAAATGCAAATGAATGAACACGGGTTTTGCTTCTTTTTTTTTTTAAAGCGCCCTGCCTCACAGCTCTGTCTTGGGGAAGTGCACACAGAGATGACAACTGTCTGCTCTAATTGCAATTTTATGGTTCAACCCTCTGTGGCCCATGGGTTTTAAGTGGCTTTTAAAGGGCCACCATGTGTTTGAGGTGTCAGATGGCTGCTGTCCCTGGCAAGGATGCCAGCGTGGGGACTGTTTGGGTTTCCAAAGTCTGAAGTGGTACTTGGTAAGTCACCAAGTCTGCAAGCATAAATGAGGAGGAAGGTGAGCTGCTTGCAATAAGGAAGGAGCTTGGGTGGATGCTGGGCCAAGCTGTTGGACTAGGATGTGCCAAAAGAGGACACGTCTTTTCCCATCATAATTCTCCTTGTAGCATCTCTCCGGCTTCCTGATTCTGGGTCTGCTTTTCGGAGCTGACAGGTCCTGCAGACTTCAGCTAGAAGCCAGGCTGCTGAGTCTCTTGCCGTGTCTACCAATCCACGTCTTAGTGGGCATGTCCACATGTGTATTTACTTGCACCTAAACTTAATACACTTCTGCATAAGGCGCATTAAGGCAATTGAGGTGCGGGTCTACACATGGACGCGCTAATGTGCTGTAAGACGTATTAAAGTCAGGTACAAATAGCTAAGCCCCATTAGTGCACGTCCAGACATACTAGTGCGCATTAATGCCATTTGTATATCCATTGGCACACACTGTGCATTAGCACATCTACACCTGTGTTAATGCAACTTAACTATTCATGTCTAAATTTGATACCCGTGGTATGCAGGTATCAAACTGAGGCTCACATAGACTTCAATCGCCATTTTAAAGGTGCGTTAAGGGCATGCATGTGTAGACACACACCCTTAACGTGCCTTAAAAATGGCTGTTTTAGGCTAAGCCTGCTTAAAAGAGGCATGTGTAGATGCACCCACTGTGCCCAGAACTACAAAACACAGGGCAGGTAGGAGCCGGTTGGCAAGTCATGACATCTGATGAGCCTACGTACCCCCAAACGGGACCTCTCTCATCCCAGGGGCTTGTCTCATGCCAGCTTAAGGAGAGCTCTGTGCACAGAAGTGGAGGTACACTTGGACCCAGCAGGCTGGAGGCTGCGGAAACAGTCAGGAGCACACCTTTTGCCTCTGCCAAAATCCCTCTCGAGGAAACTTGGTGCTGCTTTGTGCTGCTTCTTTGTGAGCAGAGGACCCAGTCCAAAACCCGCTGAAGTCAATGCAACCCTACATGCTCCTTGGCATAGGGATAGGCATAGGCCGGCAAAGATGGGAATTACGATAGGGGAGGGTGCTCGCTGCTGCCATCTCTTGGCAAAGTATGCAAAGAGCTCGTCGAAGCATTATGGGGAAAGGGCCCCTGCTACCAGCTGCGGTGAGCTGAAAAAGCATGGCTACAAAACTAATTTGCATAATCATTCCACCTCCAATTAGCACTTGCAGGCATTGCCAGGGCTGAACACAGGGCACATCTACATGTTCATTAATGCACCCTGCATTAAGTTTAGTACCTGTAATGACAGGTAATAACTTAATGCACTGTTTTTGGCACTACTGCGCAGTAGTGCAGATGAACACTTTTTGTAGTGATGTTAATTAGACTAAATTTAAGATTAGAACGGATTTGCCCGCCACACTAATGTACAGCAGAATTAGTCTTCTGCGCGTTAAGCATCTCGTGTAGAGGTGTTAAGAGTCTGAATGAATGGCAAGTGGGGGATGAGCTGAGAAAGACAGGAAAAGTGCTCTTCTCCTGGACTAAATAACTGCATTTCTAGTGGGAAGGACTCAACAAAAAGGCCCCACATGCCACTCCAATAAAGACCTTGCAAAGAGGGTCAAGAGGCAGCGCCAAGCCAGGAGCCAGGCAGCTGGTAAGGGCATCCCTGGAGCTGAGCGAATACGAGAGGCAGCACCCGTACACCTAAACTCACTTAAGTTTTATGGCAGGAACTAGGTCAGGAATTGCTTGTCCAACAGGCTGGGCACAGAGAGCACCCCTGGGCTCTAGGGCTGCTTTACTCACTGGAAATGAGGGAAAGCAACAGGTTGGAGGGACACTGGCTCATCAGACTTCACAGGGGTTGGTTGGAGAGGGTGTGAAAGGATTGCACCTGCGAGGACAGGACCTCGTCTTATCCAGCGTTTTCTCCAGCTGACATCAGGTTCCCTAACAAATGTCTTCCTTGTTTCACCTTGTGACAATGATGTGGGTATATCACTTTTTTTGATGCTCTATGTTGAAGGTGTTTTTTTTTTGCTCTGGTGGGCAAAGGATTAACAGTTGGAGGGTAGAGGGATTGGGGGTGGGCTGGTTCATTGCATCTGCCCTCTGGATGTTGCTGGAAAGGACCTTTTCCTGAGGATGCCCAGCCTTTTTAGAAGCCAAGGGGAGGAGATATAAGCAGTGGAGCCGGAGAGGGCACGTGCACGTGTGCATGCACCTGCCAGCCTGTGGTCTGCTGGAGTCCACTGACGTCTGCCCCTTGGAGGCTGCAGCTAAAAAGGCTGGACCTGTGGGGCAGAGGCAACCTGCTGAGGACCAGCAGAGGAGCCAAAACCTCCAGGGACGAGGGGAGTTTACCTGTAGAGACAGCGGCAACTCCCGCCTGGCAGGGACCCGGAGGAGCACCGTGAGGAGACCAGGGACCTCGCTGGTGCTGGAACCAGCTGGGAACCAGCAAGTGAGCACAGGGCAAGCATGAGAGTGAAAAGAGAGGTGTTAATGTGTTTAAAACCTGCGTTTTATGTTTTGTCTTCTCCAGTTGCATTGTAGCATTTTCCCCCCTAATTATTACAGTTGGCCTCTTTTATGTGGCTGTCCTTTGAATTGGGTATTTCACCTCAAACAGGGTTTGCACCTTCCTGGCCTTGGCCAACTTGGGCTCCTGTCACACACATACATACTCTGAGCTCACAAGTGAGGAGTACTGTTGCTCAGGGAATGAGGAAAGGTACCATATTTGCTGACATATCGCGTGCCCCAATAAATGGAGAGACGGGAAGACAAGATGACAAAGAAATGATTTTTTCCCAGAATTACAGCTACATACAGGAGGGACAGAGCCTAATCTTCAGCTCACTCGTCCTCCCTTTCTGGCTCAGGCAAAAGCTACAGTTTTAACCCTTTTGCAGCTCTCGGATGCTCAGCCAAAAGCTGAAACCGTAGCTGCTGCTGAAGATCTAGAATTGTGAAACAATAGTCTGCAGGGCAGTCAAACAGGAGAAGAGAGACCAGGACTAGCTAACAGAGAGCAAATTTGCTAAAGAAAGGATAGCTTGATTAGTGGAGACCATAAAAAACAGAGTGCTTAGCACCTCCTGCATGAAGAGCAATTATCAGGAATCAAACAGATTGCAACAAACCATGAAGTCCAGTGATTCCCTTAGTCCTGCCTGAATAGAAATGCCACTTCTGCTATTGTAGACAGAAATTCAGATTCCCCACTGAAGCACATACCCCAATTTTGGAAGGCTGATTTTTTGGGGGGGAAAGGTGTATAGTATGTGAGCAAATCTAGTATTCACTTTTACTCAGGCTTTGGGGTGGAGGCTTGAGCCAAAAGGATTTGTAAATTTGAAGATATTTGAACCCAGCCCTTCATGCAGCCAGCAACACCTGGTAGGTGGGTGACATTTTGGGGACCCTCCGAGATAATCGGAGTTGGCTGTCCTCACAAACATAACCACGGGAAATCACGCATGTGGGGAAATAGCATCCCATTCCCCATAGCACCTCCCAATTCATGCCCCTGACTATGTGTCAGGGATCATTTACCACACAGACTGCAAGGGAAGTAGCATAAGGGGATCCCTTTTGCACCTGCTGCTTGCAGGGACAACGGTCCATGACCTGACCAAGAAACCAGAAGCAGCAGCTGCAGAAGAGTGGATTTCATCACCTTTTGCTGCCTCTGGTATTTTCTTTTCCTTTTATGCAACCTTCAGTCCTGATCAAAATGAGAATCATAGAAAAGTAGGGCTGGAAGGGACCTCAGGAGGCAACATCCACTCCAGCCCCGTGCTTGAGGCAGAAACATCCCTATCCAGATCATCCCCTACAAGTCTTTGCCTAACCTATTCCTAAAACTACATACAAAACCCTGTCATGCAAGTACAAGGCACACAGACAAAAATACCAAGATTACTTTATGCTGTTGCAGGTAAAGCAGAGGGATGAGGGTTCCCTTTTGCAGTAGACGGGTGAGCGCTAAGTGCTGCGATCATAGCCTTTGCACTCAGTGGGTGCATCTACATGTTCATTAACTGCACATTTAGTTTGGGACTTGCTTAATGAAGTACTAACTAAATGTGCAGTAATTACAGTTATTCCACAGTAGTGCCGGCACATGGGTTTTTTGTGACGTTTACTGTGCAGTAGCCTAATACGACGTTGCAGTAGCGTATCAGCACAGTTTTTACACAGCATACTACTGCACCATTTTATAAGCATCTCGTGTAGACATTCCCAGTGCATTTAATATCAGCATACACCTAACTTGGAAAATAGCGGCCATACAACTCACGCACCCGGTAGCAGAGACAGAGACATGTAGAGACCCCGGTTCCAAACAGACAACAGCTTTCCAAAGTGGCTGTCCCAAACTCATAACACATCCCAACACTCAGTTCAAGCTTGGGATGAGCATTCAAACTTCGAGGACACAAAAGGACTTCGGGAAATGCTCCCAGCTGCACGGCTTCCCCTTCATCAGGCTTTCTCTACCAGCACTGATGGTAAAAAACCAGCTTGCAAATGTTCTGCAAACAGCTTTCCCCCACCTTTTGCCAAAGCAGCGCCCAGAGGAGCAAAGCGAGCTCTGGAGCTTCTTCCAGCAGAGTCGCTTGGGAGATTTTGACCAGTTTGGATCTGAAATGCTGCCAGATAAGAGCACAAGCATCCGAGTATACTCACGCCCCTTGCAGCTCTGGACAGAAACCTCCTGCAGGACGGCAGTGAATCAGTATGAGGTTGTGCAGCACGCTGCCGACAACAGAGAGCTTGCAGAGAGCATGAGCTTTGCTCTGAGTGACTATCACCTCCTTGGATGCCACAACACAGCACTGATAGGATTAAAGTGGGAAAACCCTACTAGCATACCAGGTTTCCAAAGCTGGTATGGACAGAGCAGGCTGCCCTGGTCCTACTGTCCAGCCAACAATTGTCTGAGGCACCTGGATGGACCCTGGCAGCTTGTATCTCACCAGAGCACTACAATCTGCCCCTACTTCCATGTCTGTCTGTGGTTTAATCAGTTTCTAGACCCACCACCTCTTTCTAAGCCCTGCCACATTGGTCCCCAAGTCAAATGCGGCTTGCACAGACATCTCAACCCACACACAACACCCCTTGAGCCCTCAATCCTCTTGATGTCAGGCCCACATCCATGCTCCTACCCATGCCAAGAGCAAGCTCCTTCCAACGCTACACCTTGCACATCTCTTCATGCACATGCCCTTGTGTGATTTGGGGGAAGGGCTCCTTTCACCCCCACTTGGTCTTCGTCCCAGGATGTTAGCTGTGTGCAAAGCAGCTGCTAAGCTCTGGATGACTTTCGTTGTAGGATCAAGGAGCTGGGGAGTGGGAAAGACTTGCTTCCAGCCCCTGCTTTTGCTGCCTGGCTCGGGGCAGGGTAGGGAAATGATTCACTCCCAGTTGCAGGCTGAGCATCTGCCACTCAGCTCCTCCATGACCTCTATTTGGGATGCTCGTGCCTCGAGACAGCCTGTGGGCTCCATCTGGTCCCCGGAAACCTGCTGCTATGCTCTCCTCTTATCAAGCACCTACACCCAGACCCATGAACATGCCACAATATCAATGTTCAATCCCAAGGGCAGGCCCTGCTCCCATCATCCCAGCCTGCTTTCCTCAGCTCTGCCGTCAGGGACGCAGGAGTGATTTCACAACCATGAAGGGATCACTGGCTTCCTAGGCTTCATCCTATGCTTTCATTTGTGCCAGGCTAAACCCTGCCCAAAACAAATCATAGAAGTTGAATAAAAATATGCCTGTAAATAGATGACTTAATGGAAGAAAAAGATAATAGTAGCAATAATTGTCGTCATCCTCCCCGCCACCGCTGCGGATGCTTGTATTAAATTTGCAAAAAACCCAAGGAGTGAAAATTATTATGAACAGGAAACCAAACTGACTCGTCCCCCCGATGCAAAAAATAAACAGAGAGGCGAAATAGCAAAAAGCACCAGTAAATCCAATTGCTCTGATCCTGGCTCGGCCCATTCACAATGTTAGGCAGCTTTTTCATGCCCCCGGCTCCTTCTTAGAATAAAGATGCTGAGACAGTCACGACCCCTCCATCTGTAACGCTCAGTCCCATTTCCCCACGGCAACTCTTGCACTTGTACTTCTTAGTTTTGCTGGTCATCAACATAGCTGGAGATTCAAAAAGCATCTCTGCTAGGGCTACTGACAACAGGTGCCATGAGGAGAGCCATCATATTGAGCCACTGTCTATGCTACTTCAACATCAAGGCCGTATTTCTCAAAGCAGCTCTTAATTATGGACGTCTTCCTTTCAGGCGCCCACCTTGAAAGGATTTCCCGAGGGTGAGGAGTGTGTACGATTTTAATCAAATTCAATGACAGCGGCAAGTGCTTTCCCCATTTGACCATCAGCTGCAACCTCCCTTGGTTGGGATCCCAAGAATGGAAACACCCAAAATTTAAGGCGACTTTGCAAAAAGCTGGTTAGCACCCGGATGCCCTGCAACACACATACACAATGGCCAGCCCAACGCATAGCCCCCACAGATGCAAACACGTGGTTATAAACAGGTAGTGGACAACCTGCGTGATGGGCAGCACTTATACTGAGACTTCTCCCCTTCAAATAAGACGATACATTTCCTATTCTTTCTTCCTCCTCAGCTAGTAAGATCATCCATCCATTGAAAAACTTCCTACAGACAGTGCAAAAGAACCAGCTACTCACTACCCCAAAGTCTGTAGGACGCAATAGCATCTTCAGATCCGTGACAATCAACTGCGTGCCTAGTAGAGAAGGTAGCAGCCAGTGCACCGTGACTGCCTGATACAACCAGTGCAAATAGATATTGTTGAGGGAAGGGAGAATGACCTTGTCTTCCCTTGGGAAAAGAGTAAAGGGCTACGCCTGAAGCAAAGACGGACACAGGAAGGAGATGCATGGAGATAAGAAGGGGCCGGGACAGACGGACACATCATCACCTGCCTCCTGCAACAGATACCCCCAGCCGAGTCCCAAAAGCTACCATCCTTCAGAAAGCCAATGAAAACCCCGCTCGACTCACACATAGGTTTCATCCCACAGGATGCAGGTCTGGTTGGTGGTTCCCTGGGAGGAGAGAGAGAGAGAAAGAAGAAAGAGGGAGAAGCGAATTAAGAGCATGAGCATCAGGAAACTGAATCACTAATTAACCTACTGCTGGTTCCTGCATATCAGCCTTTTACCCTCTGAACAACCATGTTTCACCGTGGATCAAGAGGCAAAGGAGAGGCTGACTGCACTCTTTTCCCCATGATCAGAGCAGCAAGGAGGGGGTTGGACTCCGTGGGCGCATCTACACATGAAATGAATGTGAAGCAATAAACATCGGCACAGATCATGCCGGAGTTTACTGCTTCCAGGCGCAGTGTCTTCACGTGCATCCAGGATTACAGCCTGTTGAGTCATGGCAGCACAGCCCTACCTGGCAGGGGGCTCAAGGGGTCATCCTGCCAGCCCAGGGATGCTCCTCGCCGGCCCAACATGCTGTGGAGGGGCTGGTTGGGGCACAAGGATCCTCCACTGCAGGGCTAGCTGGCAGGCAGCCCCCACAGGGTAGCATCCTCATGCCCCAGCCAGCCCCAGCCAGCCCTCTATATGTGCGTTGCAGCAGCATTTACTCCGCTGCAGAATAGTATTTGTATCTGGCAGTACTATCCTGTGACAGAGTAAATTAATTTACTCTGGCCTAATAGTGTCGCACATGTAGACGCTGATGTTTTACTGAGGAGCAAATTAGTCTACTCCACAATAAATATCATGTGTAGACACACCCAGTGTCTGATGGACCTTCCCCAGCTCTAACTACTGACACTCTTCCTGCTTCCATAGGTGGAGAGACTAACGAGGCCAGGCCCTTGGATGCAGAGGAAGCAAGATCACATGTCACATCTCTGCATGAACCCAAGAGATACCAAGGCCCTCCAAGGAGACGTCATGCATCCTCAGGAAGCCAGCGGGAGTTTTGTCATTAGCTTCAAGAGGAGCTGAGTTAGGCCAGCACTGAGCACTTTTGAGTATCCACCCTGAAAGTTTAGAGTGAAAACAAGATGGGACCCATAATCACATGGCAGAGGATCAAAATGAAATCCAGATTATGTAACTAAAAGTGCAAATGTGCTCTTAGGTGCAAAAATACTCATTATGAGAGTCCAAAGAGTGACTAGGAAGCCAGTGCTGACCTCCTTGAAGGCATCTGTAATAGCAAGAGTAATGTGTACAACTCTAGCAGCCCCTAAAGTTTGACAAGAGCTTGGCAAACATGAATGGAAAAGGTCTCCCCTTTTGTAGCAGGCCTCATGTACCTCATCTGATACATGGGGAAACTGAGGCACAAGCAGATCTGATTTGTTTGAGGGTGTGACCAGAGGAACACACATTCTGGTATAATCCACATTTTTTTTGGTACAATAATATAAATCGCTCCCAGATCAGGAACAGACAGATGAGCAGATATCCCAGGGCAGCTTACCCAGTAGGCAGCTATCACAATGCCTTGCCACGAGGTAGCAAGTAATACTGAGTGTGCCTTGAGCAAATGCTTATCCTGGGATAAAGGGCAGGCACATGACACCTACACCACAAACTTTCAGCACTGGCATTTTATCCCTGATGCTCTCAGGGGTAACTTTCCACCAATTTAGGCAAACTTATCTTGGTTTAGGGAGTTTCTATAGTTTGTCCGCTACTTTTTTCATCAGTGTAATACTGGTTGTATTGGAATAAATACAACCCAATCGGTTCATACTCAAAGGTGATGTCACCCAATGAATCGGTGTCAAATACAGGGACAAAAATGCCTGCTATCTGAGTCCCATTCCCCTGTGTAATAGCGATTCTGGGTGAATTAGCAAGCCAGGCTCCCTGTGGAGCCTCCAAAAGACTTACTGTATACACTGAGAAATGCATGTTAGCAAGATGCCAGTGCCAACCTGATTTCACTGTAGCAAGCCTGGGTGGGGAGATGTTAAAGGTCCCCGTGGCCATGTTCAAAGCCTACCCGGCCCTGTAGTATCCATCAGGCCGTGGGACACCAGGCTATGGTAGCACAGGGCAGGGGGACTTACGTTGTACAAGTGGGAAAACTCGATCTCCAGAGAGGTGACGAGAGGCTGGGGAGAGGGCTTCACCGTCACGGAGATGACTTTGGAGTTCAGCACCGTTGTGTTCCTAGGGGAAAAAGGAAACCAGGTCTTTCTTTAACCAAGTTGTGGAGAGAAAGCTCCGCTAAGCTAAGTGTAACCCTAGTTAAGTTTGAGAATATATGGACCTGCTTTCTTTATAAGTCAGCAGAAGGGCATTTGCACGCTGAAAGTCTCCCTGTGCTTTTAGGTGTGTCTGCCCGTTGGAGGAGAGACAGCACAAGGCTCCTACAGCCACCTGATGCAGGGGCACTGAGTGCATTTTCTGTGTCCTCACCTCCCCTACACCTCTACCTTTAACAACACGTCTCCGCCTGGCATCACAAAGGCACCTCATTGCATTCACCCACCCCTCTCCCTATGCCCAGAAAAAATGGGTCCGTATCAGTGTCCTCATATGAGAAATGGAAAGACCTGACTCTTTCACACTCTGGGGCAAAAAAAAAGGAGGTGATAAGGCCCAGATTTCCACCCGGGGCTGGTGATTTTCAAGGACCTTAAAGGGCCTGAATATTTAGCACTGCCTGAAAATTAGGCAGCTTTGCATTGCCCCAAGTGAATCCTCAAAAATAAACCTGGGGCTAAACCACAGGTTTTACAATGTGAGGCTGACACATGGGGTGATGTTTTTAGCTTGGTGGATACAGGTTTTGGGCTGCATCAATTGAAGCATTAGGTGCAAGATGCAGGAGGCGATAGCACCTGTCTACTCGGCACCGAGGTCCTGGCTAGAGGGTCTTGTCCTTCCACTCAGGGTCAGACCGATCTCCACAGATGGGGTCAGATGGGGTCGGGAAGGACTTTTACCCCATGGTCAGATGGGTATGAACTGTGGGGGTTTTGCCTTCCTCTATAGCGGGGGACGTGGCCCTCTACCTGGGACCTCTCAAACATACATTATCCACTTTTTACAGAAGCAAGACATCGGCTGCTGTGATCCCCTGCTTTACCTGTAGCCATGCCATGCCGTGGTCTCCTGCTTTACCTGTAGGATGTTATGTCTGTGTTGTGCCAGGGTTGATGTTAATCTTACCTAGCATTTAAATTAGCATTTGTATGGGATGGCTCAGATAGGGAAGATCGTGCCTCACACTGGGGTTGGACTTGTTGGCCCCTGAAGGTCCCTGGCATTGCACCCATCATGGCAAGTGACCCCACGATTCATGGCTACATGCTGTGGTTGGCCTGGTTTGGTCTCTATATTAGGGGTGTCAGGTCCCTAATATAGAGAGTCTACACATTACATGACACTATCCTGTCTGTCCTTCCACCCCCGCCAACAACACCGGAGGCCAAGGGCATCACTGGCAGGGCTATCCATCCCTCAAAGACTGGACCACCTCTGACACCAAACCTAGCCGGGAAGCCCGGGACTGAAGAAGCAATTGAAAATGGATCAATGCGAGGCAACATATAATTAACCTGCAACGCTCACCGGTGCCAGAGATAACGGAGCTAGATCAATAGAGAGCAGGCATTTATGAATAAGAGCCCCAGCGGCGGTGACAGGGGTGGAAATCTGCAGTGACTCCATTTGTTCCCATACTTTACTTGGGCTTGAGTACCACAACCTGCTCCGTAAGCCCTTGTGCTCCCAGGAATAGGCGACCACAATTTACAGTCAGGCATTTCCCCTTGTAAGGGCTGTGCTATTAGGTAGGATCCTAGGGCACCTTCTCCCATTTTCACACACCATGCTTCTTGATGGATGGGCCGGGGCTTGGTTTCATCCTGCCTTCCAGACAGCCTCAGGCAAGTCAGGGTCATGCATTGTTTAAAGGGGGACTGTCCTTAATTAAGGAACGACTTAAATCGGAGCCCATGGGAGGCCGCGGCAGCAGAGGCGCTGGCACTGAGGCTGCCGGTTATCAGTGCTCATTCACCGCTTGGCCAATGAAAGCTGAAATACCTTTGGATCATTGGAGCCAATGATGTTTATAGCCCTTCCAATCTAATTCCCAGTGCTGTAATGGAAGATATTACTGAATACAGTCCGTTTGCTTGCTAATTCCTCTCTCTGCTCCTGCCTACCCTTCCTGCCTTCACCGGCGCTAAATCTGGAGGTATTTAAATGATTATCAGCGAGCAGAGATGCCCCGGCGTTTACAGTAAATGGGCTAGGGCTAATCAGTGCAGAACAGATTTAGAAGGTGCCTTAGGATGCTTAATTTACTGCCTCAGTACCAGCCATGGAAAAAAAAAAAAAAAGAAGCAGGAAAAGAAAAGCCTTTGCTGAACACAAAAGCCTGCAAGCCCCGAGGTGGTTTGCAGAGTCCTGGAACGCCGCAGACATGTGCAGCCATCCATGGCGCGCCGCTCCCGGAGCTTGCCGGGCACGGTAACTCTCTCGAAAAAAGCAGTACAGCAAACGGCTCCTCCGGGAGGGTGGGGGAAAGGGGCCGGGGGTCTGAGCATGCAGCCCCTGGTCTGCTAGGAATGCAGCACCCCAGAAACACTCGCAGCCGGGAGCGAAAGGAAGGGGCGGCGGGAGGCTGGCTGGGGATGCGGATGCACCCCATTCTCGTGTCGTAGGCTTCATCCTGCATGATGCTGAGGTCCCTCAGCTCCCATCCCTATCAAGAGAGCGTTGAGTGCATGGCATTGCAGCGTGCTATTTGGTTACCGTTCAGGCACGGGCTACCAACAGGAGCAAGGCCCTAGAGGATCCCTGGATGTTGAGCTGAGACTGAGGTGGGCATCTGGAAGGGGAAGGAGCGGTGAGTCGCACCCAGCCCCGCTTACCTCTGGAGGGCGAGGATGCTCCCGACGTTCCTGTACACCACAGTGCCCACCACGAAGTTGGACAAGTCGTCTGTCTCGGGGAGCGACAAAGAGAAGGAGGGGAGAAAGACAGCAGAACTGAGACCATCGGGGTGCAAAGGGAAGGGGGAAAGCATGCCCTGCCCTGCAGCACTGCAGTGGGGAGAGACCCGGAGCGGGTTTTGCAGCGGGTCCCCATCCACTAGCAATCCTCTCTCTTTTAGGGTCTTCGGTAGGACTGTGATCCCCAGGGTGGAGAAGGGGCAGGCCTAGAGGCAAGGAATGGGGGGAAGGAGGATGACCCCATGCAGGACCCAATGCTTCTTAAGCAAGACCCCACTCCCCACTTGGCTCAGAGGGACTCGTTACCACCCTTTGCAATCAGTGACAATGAGCCTTGAGGGACCGGAGCTGCACCAAGCCGACACACACAGCTGAAGTGGGGGAGGATTTTTGACATTGCCCCAAATGAAGACCTACAAGACTGCAACCTGTGTTAACCCCTCCTCATCCTTCACCAAAGGGCCTTGTGCGCTATCGGCTGAAAGGGCGTCCATCATGGCCAACCCTAAAGCTGCCACGTATGGGTCTACATGTAGTGGAGAAATCTAAGCCACCCGTATGGGTAGTTACTGCGCCGTGCTTGAGTACCTCCAAAAAAAAGTACTAAAACACGGTAGCAACATCTTCGTATGGCGACGTGACGATGCACCCAGTGCAAGCAAAAAGGGCCCTTCAGATCTAACCCTAGATGGGCCTCAGATTGGTTTGAGCCCCCTTGAGCAAGTTGCTGGACCCCTGCTTCTGCCTCACACAATCCAGCCGTGAAAAGCAAGGGCTTCCCTGCTGCCTGGCTCCCACCCCTGAGCAGAACGACCATGGGCACAGCAAGCCCCCTGAAAATGCAGGACCCACCCCCTGAAAATGCAAAGGGATCTGAGTGCAGGAGGCACGCCGGTCAGGATTTGTGGCTCCGTTAATGCCCTCACTGTCCCAGATTATTTATAGGCACGTGCAAAATGACCCCAACAAGGCATCTCGCCTGGAAGAGC
>NW_005842239.1:852457-894251 GCF_000455745.1 Alligator sinensis
CTGCACCGCCCACGCCTTGGTCTCTGCAAATCGTACCCCGGCATCGCTCGCCAGCACGGCTGCTGAGATCTCGTGCCCAGCCCCAGCCATGGCTGGCATACAGGCTGCAGGCAGAGGTCTGTGCTGAGCGCTTGCAAAGATGCAAGGTCAGATGCTCAGCTGGCGCACAATCAGTGCTGCTCCGGTGATGCCAAGAGCGTGGTCCTGGCTCATCCCATTATCTTAGCAAGCTGCAATTCTGCAAAGAAACCTGCAGCTCAGAGCACCCCTTGCTATGCTCATTGACACAGGCAAGGTCGTCATCAAAAATACTGACAATGACCCTTGTATCAGGGTGTTTAAAGCCTCCCTCAGAGCATTGGGTGTTGGCTGCAGCCTGCAGACAAGGCTGGAGGCTCCTGTTGAGCCTCGAGCCAGAGGTTTCTGGTTAGAGGGTTTTGCCCCTCCACTCAGGGTCAGACCCATCTGGGGGCAAGAAGGAATTTTACCCCATGGTCAGACTGGTACAGACAGAGAGGGATGCCCCCCTTTGTAGTGCAGGACATGGCCCTCAACCTGGGATCTCTTGAGCATGTATTAACAGCCTCTTACAGAAGCAGGACACTGGCCACTGTGCTTCCTCTGCTTTACTGGGGGGGTGTTATATCCTGTGTTAGGTCAGGGTTGAGGGTAGTTTTATGAAGAGTTTAGATTATGCATTTGTAAGGGGTGGTTTGGACAGGGATGAGCCTGCCTGAGACAGGGGGTTGGACTAGACGAACCCGGAGGTCCTTTCCAGCCGTCCTTTTCTCTCGATGACTCAGGAGACAGGGAGACAAAGGCCCTGGAATTAGTCCTGGCTCCGCTACTGACCCACTGCTTGACCTTTGGGAAGGTGCTTAGCTGTCCCGGGCCTCAGGTTCCCCATCCATTTCTATGCGCAAAGAGCTTTGTGGCTTTGAAAATGCACTCCTTTTGCCAACACCACTTTGTTTGAAGCCTTGCCTTATGCAACGAAGGCCTGATCCTGCAAAAGACTGAGCCCCTCCAAGGAGATGCATGCAACCTGAGCTGAGATCTGAGGGCTGACCTCCACGAGGGAGCTCTGCATGCTCAGCGCCTCTCAGGATCGTGGGTGTATGGGCTGATCCCAGCTTGACAAGTCCCCCCGAAGCCAGTGATGAAACATGGAGCACTTGAACAACCAGATCCCCCACATGGTTTTTAGAGCAGGCCAGAAAGGATTGCCCAGCTAATCATCCAGGCCAGGACATGACCATCACGGACGGACAATGACCGTTCCCTCTTCTCCACCCTCTCCTGGAGAACATCCCTCTGTTTTTGCTCAGTCCATTTATAGGAAAAAACACACCCCTATAACTAGTCATCAAACTAATAACAAAGCTCCCAAAATATTCTGGATACTCAAATGCCCCATCCCAGGGAGCTGCCCTTTTGTTTTATGGGGGCTTCCCACACGGAAATGTGGGAAACCCCACATTTCCCTGTCTAGAAATGGATTCATGCCCGAATCCAGAAGGTGCACCAATTCCCCAAACTTTGCAGAGAGTTTGGATCTGGATCTAACCTGTGCCCATCCTCCAGCCCTATGGTTAGGTATCTCCAGCAATGCATGAAGGACCAGCTTCTTACTACCAGGGCCTGGATGGTTGGGAGCTGAATTTGCAAACATGATGCCATACACGATGAAGCCCCTAGGCTCTGAAGAACCAACTTGCAGGGCACCCTGGTTGTGCTGCCTTACCTGGCACCCCTGTGGTGAGGGTGCTCTTGAAGATGGTGACCTTCTCCTCCGAGTTCTTGGCCCAGTCCACCATGCCCCTCCAGCCTTTCATGGGGAAGCTGATGTCGGTCGCCGCATTGGCGGGGAGTCGGTGAAGGCTGAGGACTTGGGGAAAGGTGCAATAATAATAAATAAAGCAAACCTCAAAGGTCAAGCTCAACATTCACACACACATGGAGAAACCTCCTGGGGAGAATCGGAAGAGAAACATGTTGCAAGAACCTGAGTCAACATCGGCGCGCTCAGACCCCGGTGCAAATGCAGAACAACTCGCCTGACTTAAGTTCTGCCATAATGAGAAACTACTGTATTTTCTGGAATATGATACTCCCCTGGAATAACCAACTTGCTTTTGAAAAGCAGAATGAAGAAGAAAAAAGAAAGACCTTTCCTTGTAGTAAATAGCAGAGTGGCAGCAGCTAGGGAGCTCATTGCTCTGCCCCCTGTGAATCACTGAACATTGTACATTGGTTTCACCCAGAGCAACAGAAGCTGCTCTTACCATATTTCTTGCTTATAATGCACATGCCAATTTCTACCAGCTGGGTTTTGGGGGGAAAGGTGCCCATTGCATGCAAGACAAGAGGGCAGGGGTTTTTGTCAGTCATTGCAAGCAAAGACTCAGTGTTTGACTGCTGGAAACAGGGTGTCCAAGTTTTCTCTTCATCACTAGGGGGAGCAAGGACCAGGCAAAAGGCATCTGGTTAGCTTGAAGGAAAGTCAAGCCCGTACATGAACTGCCCATCACCCATTTGGGTAGTGGTTCACCCTTTGTGCAAATTCGTTCCTCACCTGGTGAGAGGTGCCTACAGGGGTAAGCTGGGCCCTGAGACAAGTCCTTCCCTTCAGTAAGCTGAGGAAACTGGGGCTTGCGAGAGAAAAAAATTAACAGGACCTCATGTCATGGTACAAGCATGCTGGAAGAGCCTCATGTGTGCTCTTGGTTGCCAAAATCAGGGGCAGATTTGGCAGTGCTGTGTTCCTGCAGTCTCTGGCTCTGCAGGAGACACTTGATGGCTGAGGTCCATCCATGAAAGATGGTGTCACTTAGCGAGTGGGGCTGATGTTTCTGTTCAGATGGCTCTTCTATGTGACCCGAGGCTATAATTGACTCCTTCCCCACCCTCAGACTCATACCACCTGCGTGGAACAACTGCCCTCACCGCACAGAGAAAGGGAAGCAGACATCAAAGCAACTCACCCAGATTGTCCGTCACTTGATAGGAATCCCGGAAATCCTTCATGCGAAACCCAATGACATCGATGAAGTCCTCCACCAGCTTGAACAGCTCCACTGCATTCGGCCCTGTCTGCAAAGCCAAGGAAGAAGGGTGAACTTTTCAGCAGCACAGAAAACGCTGTGCAAATGGTGGGACTCTCAAAGGGCAAAGATCCTAGGTGCATCTATACCAGAAGGTGCATCTACACCAGAAGCACCTCGGGGCATCTATACCAGAAGCACCTTGGTACATTTATACTAGAAGGTGCATCTACACCAGAAGCATCTCAGTGCATCTATACCAGAAGGAGCATCTATACCAGAAGCACCTTGCAGGGATGCTGCACCTGGAAAAATGTCTCTAAACAAATATGACCGAATGATAAAGCTGAACAGCAGCAACATGCCCGTGACATGACTTATGAGGAGAGGATGAGGGAAATGGGCTGATTTTGACTACAGAAGAGAAGACCGAGGGGGATTGAATAGCAGCCTTCAAGTCCCTGCAGGGGGGCTGCAAAGAAGATGGAGCTGGCTGGTCTCAGTGGGGGCAGACGACAGGACAAGGAGCAATGGGTGCAAGCTACAGCAAGGGAAGTTGTGGTTAGATATTAGGAAAATAGGAGGGTAGTAAAGCACTGAAACAAGTTATGCAGAGAGCTGGTGGGCTCTCCATCCTTGGAGGTTTTTAAGGCTTGGGTAGACAAAGCCTTGGTTGGGATGATGTAGTTGAAGCTGGTCCTGCTTGGAGCAGGGGTTGGACTAGATGTGACCTCCTTTAGGTCCCTTCCAGCCCTCATTTTCTATGATGCTATGACTGAAGCCCAAACTTGCCTCTACATAGGGAAAAACAAAATTTGTATTTATGTTGCTGCTGTAGTTCAGTGTTGTTGTATTATTTTATACCCCATCACAATTCTGCTAGCACCTGAATAGCAAAGTAACCACATCTTGGATCTAGCACAGGTAGAAGGCACCGGTAGGTAGTCTAGCGAATGAAACAATGGTTGGAGGAGCTACCTACAGACACGATCTGCCTAGAAAGAGGATGCTGCTAAACAACCAGTGCAAATCTTTGGCTTGTACTGTCATGGACTATGCAAGGACTACAGGACATAGGGCTGGGATGGACCTCCTAGGTCTCTGAGTCATTTGTTATCACTATCCACCATGTCTTGGAGACATTTGCTAGCACTATCCCTCTTGTCAGATAATCCTGGTCATGAAAATATCGTCCTCCATCTTATCATTACTTTCTCTCCTATATTATTGCAACTCCAAGTCTGTTCCAGAAACTTCACTCTTCTTAGGAACCTTCTTCTAATGCCTAGTTTAAATTTATTCACAACCAGCTTTTGCCCATCTGTTTTTGTGCTAACATCATGCTTTAGCTTACAAAGCTGTTTTTTTTTTTCCTGCCAGGAGTTTAACTGTAGAGAGCAATCATATCTCCACTTGACCTTTGTTTTGCTAAACTAGACAAACCAGGGCTTTTTAGTCATTTCCTGTAAGACAGGCTCTTGATTTCCCAACCATACTAACAGTCCTGCCCATTTCAGCCTGAATTCATCCTCTGAATGACAACTTTGCCTGGAAACAGCAGGATCATGCACAGATCACTAAGGTCTGTGCTACTACAAGACAGCTTGGGTTTCATTTTAAAAGGAGGCATGGGAGGAAAAGCCCTATGTCAAAGGGGATCTAGGTGCAAAAACATGCAGCTGGCATAGTCACCAGTTCCTTTTTCTGGGTGCAATGAGGCCCACTCCTTTAATGTTGACTTTAAGGACTTGGAAAACTTCACAAAGGCTATTCACATTGACTCTTGTCTGGGTGCTCAGCGCAGAGCTGTCTTTGGGTTCGAGCTGATGGTTTGGGGCGAGATCCCAGTTCTCATTATTATATAAGGGAAATAGGTTGAGCTACCTAGAAGATTCCCATCAGAGGTCTCTTCTTCATGCTGTGTATAATAATATGGCATTTGAGACTGCTCACAAGGGTGTCTATTAATGGGGGCAGGTAACCTCTAGCTGCTCATGCAAAGGGCCACTGAGGCAGGTTGATTGTACAGGCCGCTACGGGAAGGACCGCTGGGAGCTAACTGCGTCCTGGAGAAAACGGCAACTATTTTTATGACGATCAACAGGATTTCTCTGTTGTCATGGTGACCAAACAGCCTCCTCTCTACTCTGATAGATGCATGTGGACATGGATGGTCTAAATTTGGCATTCAGCTCTTCACCTCCTCCAGAGCCAGCCCATGCTCGGATGCCACGGAGAACCGCCAGCTACGAGGGAGCAGAGATTCGCTTGGCCCTCTGGTCTAGTCAGCCTTCACTCTAGGTCCTACCTATCCAGGGAGCAGTAATGGTGTGTATCGTGATCCCCAAGCATTTGTGCTTCTGCAGAGACAGCCAGCTCTGGTCTCTGGCATGAACTGCAGCATAGACACTTGACCACAGCAACCTGGATGAGGGCTAGCAATTCATTTTGGAGGCCACCCCTGCATCCATCACTGCACCGCTACTGGCACAGCCCGTCTTTGAACCTCTCCACTGCTGCCCATGCACCAATGCATACCCTCTGCCTTTCCGTCAGCATCCAGCGCCTATCCTACACTCGCCGCACAAATCCAGCTCCTATCCTACACTTGCTGCACAAATCCTCCCTGCACCCTAGGTGCTCTTCAGGTTTATCTGGGGTGGGAAGTGGACTATCAGCCCCTTTTTGCATGGCACAGCAGATCCAGGAGGAGAGCATGAATGAAGTGAACTTGTCTCTGAACCCCGGAGGCTGCACCCAACCTCTCTATTAGCTCTTTTTTCATGTCCACCACCGGCTTCTCCCAAAGGGGCGATTGCATATGTCGGCCTCGTCCATTATGAGGCTTTCTGTCAGTTGTATCCGGCAGCGTAACGGGATGAAATAGGTCTGTGCCATGTGAAGCAGATGCACAGCGTGCAACACTTGTCAGGCACATGCCGCCTGGGGACCACCCAACACAGCAGGAAGTCCCCGGGGCCCACAGCCCGAGAGTCGGTCTCGCTTGGGTGTACGTTTAAACAGCAGGTTCCTACCAGCTGAGCCTCTTCCCACTTGTCTCGGTTTTCCTCCGCCAGCAGGTTGCTGATGATCTGGACAAAGTTCTGGAGGAGGAAAATAGAAAGGGAAAATCAGCTGTGATCAGAAACCAGCCAGAGCTAGTAAGCGCCCTCCGCCAGGTCAGTGCAAAGGCAACGATAGCACCGCACCGCTCTCCGGGGATCCCAAATGGCCCCGCGAAGGAAATAGCAAAACCCCTCTTGCTCCCATGAGAAAAAGAGCCACAACCTTGCTCGGCACCACCTTGCAACAAGACATGTGTTTAATACAACTCAGAGACATGACCCAGGAGACTCAGAGCAGCAAGTGAAGGATGCTGGACACCTGCCATGGGGGGTGCAGAGGATGGGCACAAGTCAATGACAAATTTGCACGAGGGCTCTTGGCTATGAGAGGCCTAGGGGACACCTGGTCCATTGGAGATCCTGCCCACAGCATGCTCCTTCTGGCTCGCTCAACTTTATACAGAGGAAAGGATTGTGTTGCAAATTGTAGGTGCACTGTTGAGAGACCTCACCCTGCCGGACTATCGGGGATCTGCAGAGCTGCATCCGGCTATCATGATGATGGCAAATGTTGGCCAGCCTGGGGGCTAGCCCAGGATCCAGGGGTAAAAGAAAGCTCGCCGATCAACATGGTAGATTCTCCATTTTTGGGAGGCATTAAACCGACAAAGGATGTCATTTTAAAAGGTCTCTTATGACTCAAAGAGAAGCCACAGGCTTGAAGCAAGGGGCCAGCGGGAAAGGTCAGGCGAGATGATTATAACAGGCCCCTTTGCCCAGCTGTCTATTTACCTGGTTCCCATCATTACTATATCTGTGCTCTTGATAAACACGAATGCATTTCCTCCTAATGACACCACTATGCAGCAGAGAAATGCCAGTCGCATCATTAGACAGCCGAGGAATTGAGGCCACAAAGCAGATGGGGTGACTTGATCAAGGTCGCTCAGGAAGTCGGAGCTAGGAAGCAACCCAGGTCCTGGCACCAGCTTTCCTCACCTTTGTTTGGTCCCTATCTCTGCCCATGAGAGGGCTGATGGGTGGCTCACAATGTCCAGCTTGGCGGCGCCCATTCCTCAACCACGAAGCAGGCCCTGCCATTTTGCATGGCTGCTAGGGTCTTTCTTTGCACTTTCTGCCCAGTTTTAGTGTCACTTGCCTGAGCTTAAGGACAGGACAGGCCACTTCTCCCAGGGCACTAACACACAGCAGGTACAGGCAGTAAAGAGACGCCCAGCACACCTTGCCTCCAGTAGACCCATTCCCCGCTCCTGCCCAAAGTCAAGGCTAACGAGGGCTTTTGTGCTTGGCTTTGGGGAAAGCTCCTGATACCCCAGCCTCCTTGAAGACAGGGCAAGAGAAACAAGGGAATAGCAATGTCAGCGCATGGCGGGGAACGGCAGACAGACTCCCGGGAGAAGCATGTGTCAGAGATGGAGCTGAGGCAGATACAGATTTCAAAGCCATCGATTTTCCTCTCCGTTTCTACAGCCTGAGCAGATCCTGGGGGATAAGTGCAACGTTTCAAGCTGTATGCTGATGACCTACCCCAAGGACAGATCTGAAGCCACTCTGCAGGCGACTGTTGAGAGCAAATCCTGGGGCGATAAGCTGTCAAACCCTCCTCCCACATCAACATGCAGACACCTAATACCTCGGGATCATCTTCCCGGCGTCATTAGACAGCAGCCCTTCCAAACAATGCGCTGCAATCAATTCGGCCCCGCAGAAAGTGCAGCGTGGCTTGGCTTCCCAGATTACTGCCTGATGAGCTACGGAGGACAGGGCAGAGGGAAGATGAGCTCGTTAGGCTGTGCAGTGCGTGACGGGAAATTAAGCACATCACACAAGCCAATACAGCATCCTTTGGTTTTTCTGCGGGGTCGTGTCAATCCAGAGTTGATCCCAGCACACTTTCTCCTGCATGGAGATGAAGTGGCCAGGTCTTCAACTGGCCCAGGGCCACCCGTCCCGGCCTGCATCTCTCTTCCCTGGCTCACCTGCACATCCCCGGAGTTCGGGCTGTAATACGCCCTGCGGAAGATCTCGGTCATATTCCTGAGTACATCGATGGTGGACAGCAGGTCCCCGCTGTAGCTGGTCCCATCCTGGGAGATCTCCACAAGGTTTTGGAGCATTTCGGATACCCCGTCCCCCACCAGCCCCCGCTGGGCTTTGGAGAGATGTTCCTTCGTCTGAGAAGCAAAAACAATACGAGGAGTTTGTTAGCAATAGTCAGCGGAGTCTCGGTCCCGTCCCATTATAATGGTCCCTATCGTACTTAAACCCCGTGGGCCGTACAAAGTATATTAAGTAGAGCTGAACTCCTAATTTCCTGGTGACCAGTATGAGAAGCACGTGGGATGATACAGAAGAAGTCATTTTATCCCACTCAAACCTGCAACCGATGCCCCCAGCCTAAAGGAGAAGGTTTTGCTCACCGATCCATCTTACAGCCAAAATAGAGAGGGGAAGAAGAAAAGAAATGCCCTTCTCATTTTAAAGTCAAGGGGCGCAACGCTTTCCTTCTTGGTGAACAGATCTTGAACATGCAACGATCGTGTTTGCCGTGTACAATCCCCCTTGGAGCCAAGGCTATCCTATAACTTTTCCCCTCGCCATCTGCCAAAATGCAGCAGTTGCACTGTCCGGCAGTTTGGGGCCCTGCAGGAAGACGTTCATGTCCTAACCCTACAGAGGTACGGGAAGGAAAGCGGACTTTGGGCAGGATGCTGATGGGAACCCACCATACTGGTCCTAGAAGAAAAAATGAGCTGTGTTGCTACAGCCAGAGGCACGAGTTTGATCCCACTCCAGACTCCAGCTGGAAGTTTGCTCACAGCCAACCCTTTGCCATGCAGTTGCTCTGTTCAGCTTGGTTGGATGGTTGACCCTTGTACAAACACAATGGAGCTGCCCATAACCACCAGCAGCCGGGATTTCTTCCCTCCCAATATAAGCAGCAGTGAGAGGCAAGTGGGCTAGCTGAGATGAGAGGACAATGTGTCTTACCATCATCTGTATATTCCTATAATCGATGGAAACACACTTGATGTACGTCGGAGACTCCCAGTACGCTATCCCCTCTTCGTCTAAAGTGCATCTTCGAAGGATCAGCCCTACAGCAAAGGGCATGGGAGAGAGGATGGTTGGAGGAATAAACACACACATTTCTTCACTGAGTGCCCCTGAGCCAGCTGCCCGAGCTCCAGCTGGACACGGGCTGACGCAGGGAACAGCAGGTCCATGTGCAGAGCGTGAACCGCGAGCACCAGCATTTTGGGGAGGGTTATTTTTTATCTCTTTTTCTCTGCATTTGCCCAGCAGGAAAGAGCAGGAGATCAAATGCAAGAAGACTCATCCTGCAACTCAAACCAGGTGATTCGGAAAGAAGGAGAATGCCTGGCATGGGCTCCGGGCAGCCCGCTCAGCAGTCCCCGGACACTTCATGGAAATGCCATGCTTTCTACGTGCAAAATGATGGCTTGGTGCAGCAAGAGCTGCTGGGAAGACCTCAAAAGACAATGCATAACCTGCACCATCTGTCAGGCAGTGAACTCTGAAAGCCCAGGCAGGGCCGTCCGACACCTCGGCGCGTGGCACGCGTTGCCCTTTATTACTCTTGTCACTCCTGATTTAGAGTGATGCTCTGCTTTGCTAATGCTGTTCCTCCCTGGGAGGGAGAAGCAGATGAAGCAGAGAGGGAGAGGACGGAGGGCATCTTGGCCAACCCTTCCTGCCAGGACAGTGGACATCGGTGAAAGAAATCAGTGGGCACGACTCTTTCGGTTCATTCGGTTCATCCTCTTGCCTCAATGGATCAGCAGTTTACTAACCTTGCCTTAGCTACAGCTCCTTCAGCTGGGCTGCAGCATACTCAGCACAACCTCCCACCGCTGCTTTATCCCGGCAAGGACCGAGATAGACTCGGGCACCTCCTGGGACACGTGCAGGTGTGGGAGCGAAAGGGAAGCCCTGAGTCTGTGTCCAGCACCCCAATGAGGTCTAGCAGGACACAGCTCAGAAAGGCCGAATTAAAGGAGGGGAGACAGAGCAGACGCATGCACCCCTTTGCTCCTGGATGGGAGACTCCAACAGGCTGCAGATGCAAGCCGAGGAGTCGTGGCTGACCGCTTGGTTGCATGTGAGACTAGACACGAAATAAATGGGAAGACTTCACTCAGCGCTGTTGTCACTTTTGGACGGGGAAATGAATGCGCTTTTGCAGACCACTTGCTCGTTATCAATGCAATACGTCCCAGTCCTCTCGAAGATGTGCAGGACCATGCACTACTGACCCGTGCTCTCCTTACCCGTGGCGTTGCGGGGACAGCGGACGGCGGCTGCTTCCCCGGCAGGCGTTTCCTTCCAGACCACGGAGGTGAAGCTGTCTTCATCGCAGATCTCGTGGGGCTCTGCAGAGGACACAGACACTGCGTTGGTGGGTGATTTCCAAAGCACAAAGGGAGCAGAGAAAGCAACAGAGGAGAGGGAGGGAGGAAGGGAATGGCAGCAGGATCCGGAGTCGCGATTCCTATCCCTTTTGGACCGACGGACCAGCTGCCCTCAAATATTTGCCAACTATATGTTGTCTCTCTGTAGCTCAAACAGCCCAATGGAGAACTTAGTCCCTGGTCAGGATTGATTAGCTAATGCCCATGCAACATAGCATGCCTCCTTCACCCTGCTAGGAGCACAACCTGCTCACAGACCTCCTTCTGCAGCTCCAGGGGTTGACATCTGGCCTGTTGAAGGTGAACATCTCAGGTTCAAACCCTGGTCACAGAGCCACTGCACCTGATCCATGTATAATGGCAGCTACATCGTTGAGGGAAGGAAGAGCAGAGGGAAGACAGCTTGATAGAAACTAAATTGAATCCCCCCCCTGCACCTGTGGTGCTCCCTCCGGCCTGGGTGAGCAGCTGGAGGCACCGAGGACCCAGATGGCTATTTTGCTAGAGGAGCAGAGACAAGGAGGGAGCCTGGGAGCTGCTCTGGAGCATCAGCTGCTCATAGCTGCATCCTGCGGCAGTGCCCAGCACGCTGCTGAAATGCTGGAAGGAGGAGACTGCTTTCCAGAGACCCCTTCCTGCAGCTGCTGACAACCCCTGCGCTCAACTGGACCTAAAGGACACAGGGATGGGTGCAACGGGGCAGCTAGGAAGCCGGATAACACCTGGCAGCATATGGCAGGAGGCAAGACTGCCGCTGTTTCCCGGCGCATCAGTCACCTCCACCGCAGAAGCAGTGCATTAGGTGGAGAAAATGCGTATTTATGGTGCAGGAAGCACAGGAAGCCATGAGGAGGGGAGGAAAGCTATTTATCACTCCCCAGGGCGGGGAAAGGGGGAACTTAGCTTTAATGACTTTCAATTACATTTCCTATTTACAGCCCTTGTTAAACTCCCAATAAACAAAGAGGCTGCCTGCACGGCTGTTCCCGAGCTGCAATGCCCAAGCCAGCCCTGAGCTGGGCTCAGCAGTTGTTTGCTGAGCAAACTTCCCAGGCAGGGAGGCCTTGCTGTTGCCAGGGTCCAGTGATGCCAGCTGGGATGTGCCAGGTCTGCCGGGTGGGTGGGAAGAGCTGCAAATGATTAAAATAACCGGGGTGGGTCCTGGGCTGGGAGCTGGGAAGCACACAGGGCAAACACCCTGCAGCAGGAAGGCTCCTCCTGCCTAATCCCGACTCTCCAAAGCCTTCCCTTTGCCTCCAAGCATCTGCTTTCTCCAGGAAGCATCCTGCAAAGCCATCAATTGGGGATGCTCATAAGAAAGGCACTGATTATCTGCCGTTGTCTTGCTAGCCAGTGATTCCCAGGCCAGGAGGGAATCACTGGATCCTTGTCATTTTTTTTCTGCTGCTTTGTAACAAAGTCCTTTGTACTCCAGCAAGCCATTTGCACAGAGAGATTTTAATATCTAGTCCAATTAAGCTCAATTCTTTGGTTCAAATCAAATCATGTCGCCATTTGAGAGCGTCTCGAGAACAAATTGAGCGGGTTTATTTTTAGCCATTCATGTGCGGGATCTCCACGAGCTTCCCTCCCCCTGAATTAATAGCCGCAACAAGACCCTTATGGTTTTCAACACCGGCACTGCTGAGACGGGCTACATTTGTTTTCCCACTGGCATGGCTGCCAGCACTTGCTGGCATTCAAGGGAGAGCTTCTCGCACCCTGCTGATGTCCAGTGCACACGTGCAGCAAGATGAAGTTGCAGTAAGTTCAAAGAGCTCCGCAGACATCGCCTGACTATTTCCCTATGCCATGGGAAGAGACTCCGGTTGAGTTGGAAAAATGCATCCACTCTGCCATCACGTGATGGACTTGGGTGAAATCTTCCTGTTGCAGCTTATGGCCTACGACCCCTGTATTCACTGATTTGACCATCCTGATGATTTAGATGCCAAGGGAGGTAGTATCTGCCACATTCCTTAGTGATCTGCTCTGGCACCTTTGCTCCAAGCTGGGGTATCTTTATAAAAGAAGTGTACTTGTAGCTCAACAAAAGATTCATAGATGTTAGGGGCTGGAAGGGACCTCACGAGATCATGTCCAGCCCCCCCTGCACTTGGGCTGGAAAGACTGCTGGGCTCATTCAATCACTGGGCTTGATGTTGGGTTCACTGGCAGAGACTCAATGGAGATCCTACTACATCAGATGCCCTTTACTTCAAAAAAATCTACATTTTAGGGACCATTATGATACTCTAAGCCCAACCTTGTGCAGAACACATGCTGCAAGATTTCAGCCTCCACCCCCGCAAAACATGGCAGACTTAAAAGAAAGTAAAACCTGCACTTTTCTCTTCCGTCACACTCCCTTTATGCTGGATCAAGGACTAGAAGGATTTTTTTAACTGTTTTCTTCTATTATTTTGCACATAACCAGGATTTTTTCAGACCCATAATTCACAAACGCACTGCTCTCCACATAGGCACAGACAGGCACAGGTCCCCTTAACACTGTTGATGGGATAAGGGTATCCCTGTGGCTATTAGCCTCGTGAGAATAGGGTACAACTGCATAGCATCAGGATTGTTCTTATATTGCCATCAGGACTCATGGTAGAGGTGATATCTTGTATTAGACACACTAGATTTTTGCAAAATAAATTCTTCATTTGCAAGCTTTCAAGTACAAATACCCTTCATCAGGCATTAGAGAAAAGATTGTAAAAGTTATCCTAGGTAGAAATGAAAGTTCATACAACCTGGATATACCTGATATTGCCATGGCTTCAACACCACCTTGGCCTTCTTCATACAATCCTTCATCTCTAGCTACCACCTGTTAAGGAGGGTTAAGTATGGGCCCCAAAGATCACAGAGTCATAGAAAAGTCAGGCTGGAAAGGAGCTCGAGGCCATCTAATCCAGCCCCCTGCCTGAGGTAGGGTCATCCCTATCTACCAGTCCTGTACAAATTCATAATCGAACCTCTTAGAAAAAACTACCATCAACCCTAGCACATCAAGACATGACACCTGCACCTGCCACACTATTGGTTTTTTACCATCTTTCATTTTCCCTGAGCCCGAGGAAGGGTGTGTGCACCTGAAAGTTTGCAAAAAAAGATAGTTTTTTTTTTACAATTTCTTAATTGGTCTAATAAAAGGTATCCTCTCTGAACCAAGAGTTATAGAGTTTTGCATTTCTTTTTGTCTTGGACCAACATGGCTACCAAATACATCCCCGAAACAATATTGGCTTGGCAGGCAGTAGAGCAGCGGTGGGCAAAATGCAGCCCGTGGGACCCTTGAAAAATTTTGAAAATTAATTTTTATCTGCCCTTGGCTGCCTGTCATGTGGCCCTTGATGACTGTCTGCTGAAAATAATTGCCCGCCCCTGCAGTAGAGCAAGCCCTGTAGACATCCCTTAGGCCTGAGCGCTGCAGGAGGCCATCCTCCATGCCCACGCTCTCCCCCGGTGGTCTTGAATTTTCTGGGCCACATGAGTAGCCACCCTTCCCCATGCCCCCCAAGGCAGGAGGAGTGCACGATACGTACCAGGACACTTCCTGTCATTGCACTGCTTGTACTCTTCCTTGGGCCCCTGGCAAGCTTCTCCTCCGAAGAAAGGGCCGTAGCACAGACGGTCACGTTTCTGCGTCCCGCCGCCGCACGTGGTGGTACAGCTGCCCCAGGCACCCCAGGCTTGCCACTTCCCACCCACTGCAAGAGAAGAAGAGGCAGTGACCATCAGCTTGTTGCATGCCCATGCTTCAACAGCAACTGAAGGGAGCAAGACCCTTAGGCAGATGCTCGGTATAAGCTTCGTGGTTGCGGGGCTTGAGAAGACTGCAACCTCATCAGAAAGGAGGTAAAGAGGGGTGATATATCTGTCTGGTTATTCATTCTGTGCCGTCCCTTGCATGGAGGTGTCCTGCTCTGGTTCCACATGGCTTAAAAAACTCAGAAGGAAATCCCTTATGTCAATGGTATAATGCTGGCATGAGGGAAATGACCAACAGCCCTGAAAATTGATGGATGAGCTAGAGGCTACAATCCTGGAGAGTGATTGTTCAAAGTTCAAGCTTCCCTTTCTGTCTCTCCTCTCTGCCTCAGGCCTAACTGGAAAAAATCCCTGGGGCAGGACCATCTCCCTTGTAGTGATGGACGTTATCATTCAGAGACGCTCCCTAACAGGAGACCGAGGGAGCTGGGAATTGTGAAATGGTCCCTTGGACAGGGAGCAACTAGCTCGGTGATTCTCGAAAGGATCTCCCAGGATGCCTTGAGATCCTTTCGAGGGTGCCAAACAAGGTTAGCACTGTTAGATTTGCAAATATGATTGCACAAGATCAACCCAGAGGTTTCAAATAATGCACAGCATTTGAAACCATTCTGCCCTGTTGTGGTCTTCCCATGTTCTTTGCAACAGAAGAATTGCTCTATTATCAAAAAAAAGAGTGAAAACTAAGAGCTGGCATTTTCTTAGGGGAGGGGTCTCAAGTCTAAAAAGGTTGAGAACCACTGAGCTAGCTAGTTCGAGAGAGACAAAGGGTCTGCAGAGGTTGCCCACTGCTCCACAATTCAAGTTTATTGTTCAGTTTTTGTTCGCATAGGCCTGTGCTCACTGATCCCAGGGATCACTTCATCTGTGGCAACATGTTACCAGGATCCAAGCTGTGGCCACTGACTCAGTCCAAATCCTCCAACAAAGGGCAGCATTCAACAACCTCTTGGCTGGAGATCTCTAGCAACATGGAAGCCCCTTAATTCATTGTTTCATCAGCAAAGAGGTTGGGGTATGCCCCTGAAAAGCTGCCAAGGGGATTGGAACCATCTTCTATGTATATTGAATTTCCAGATAAGGCCTATTCACCACGAATGTCCCACTTATGCCTTTAGAGGACTCTTTCTCCCTGTCTCCTCTCAAGAATCAGCAACACTTATCAAAGGCTGAGTTTCGCTAGGCCGATGGGAACGGCAGGAAATGTCCTATATACTTCTGCTATTGCCCCAGAAAAAAGAATATATTGATCAGTCGCATCCCACGTCATCAATTGTTCAACATTTGCCACCTTCACATACCGGAGTCTTTTTAAGTCACCGCTGTGCATCAAATAAGCGCCTCTGCCATGCAGAGCCCCACTATGATTAATATTATCCTGCTGCTTCCCTGATAGAGAGAACTAAAGAGGCTCAGGCGGTGAATCCCTAATAAAACGCATATTTAGGGACTTGAAAAAGCTCCTACTCACATCGATTCTCACCAGTGACTTTCACCCCCTGATCGAGCAAACACTAACGTGCTGCAGGGATTATTTGGGGGCATTTTCATAGACATCTGATCTGGAGTGAAAGCTGTTGGTTTCTGCCAACACGCACCACAGCTGTTTACAATGAAGTGAGGGGGGGTATGGAAATTTGGCACGTTTCCCTGCTGGAACAAAGCATCAGTTTTTATGCCGTTGGCCTCCGGTGCAAAAGAGCTATAGATGCTTTGGCAACAGAGGAGCTGCCTTTTCCCAATGGGCAGGGCAGTTTCACGTGCTTTGGAAATGGGACTGGATTAGCAGGTTGGAAGGTTATTTGGCTCCACAAAAACTTTGCCGACTGCTTCTGCAAACTGAGTGCAAACACTTCACCATATTAAAGTCGGCATTCATCAAAGCATCGGACAAGCGTTCGTTCATCCTGCACGGTAACGGGGAAGTGACTTGCCAAGAGCAGTGACAGACCCAGGCACAGTGGGGCTAATTCCTAGTCAGGTTAATCCCCATTTTAGACAGTGCAGCTCTAGCAAACCCTGTCTGCACTGGGGCCCTGTGAGGTAAGGGTCCAAATTTCTCCTTTTCCTACCTATGGAAGAAAACAAAGACATATTCTGATCACATCTTTCTATGTTGATATGACCTTGGTGGCTGGCATGCTTTGGGGTGAAATGTAGACATGACTTAAATCAGTCTGGTAATGGAGGCCAAGATCCAAGACCACAAAACTATTTAGATGCCTCCCTGTGTATCTCTCATCGATTGCAGTGGCAATCACGTGCCGAAATAGGAGTTAGGTGCTTAACTGCCTTTGAAGATCTAGGCCTAAAGGTCTGTTGTCAGCGGTGGCAGATAACATAACGAGGAGCAATGGACTCAAGTTGTAGCAAGGGAAGTTGAGGTTGGATATTAGGAAAATATCTTTCTTACTAGGAGGGTGGTGAAGCACTGGAAGAAGTTACCCAGAGAGATGGTGGAGTCTCCATCCTTGGAGGTTTTCAAGACCTAGCTTGAGAAAGTCTTGGCTGGGATGATGTATTTGGGGCTGGTCCTGCTTGGAGCAGGGGTTGGACTAGATGTGACCTCCTGAGGTCCCTTCCAGCCCAAATTTTCTATGTTTCTATGACTAAGACAGGATGAGGCCCAAGTAGCAGTGTCCATGTAGGCAAGGTCCATGTAGGCTTATATTTGCCGCTAGATAAAGTAGTCTGGGGGGGGAGAAGAAGGTGTAGCTCCTTCAAGAGAACAAATGCAAGAGGCTGCAAAAATGGCAGCTTCTTTCTCTGAAAAATGGGGCAGGATAGTAGTAGTTACTCACCAGTTGAGTATGCATGGTTTTTGGAAGAAGCAAGTTGATGCCCAGGAGCTGTGCTCTTTGATTGTGACCTACCAGGGACACACTCATGACCACCACTGCCAAAAAACCCTCAGATATGTTCAAGATGTCTATTAACCCTGAAGGGAACTGGAAGCCAGGTAGATTTGCCATGCATGGAGGGCAGATCTGTAGAAAGCAGTCTGCAATGGGCACAGCGGCTGGCGCAGACGGGAGTCAACCATCCTATGTCTCTGCTGACAAGGGGGTCAAGGTGTTGCTGCCCCGTAGCCGGTTCCCAGGTTGTAGCTTGGATGCTCTTTCATCCAACAAGCCCTACTTGTTCCTTGCACAAAGCCCACTCAGTCTGGCTTCTGGCACAGAGGGGTGAATTGCAACTGTGCTAAAAAGAGATGATGCCGCGGAGTCGGTGCCAGAGAGAAGAATGCAATCTATTGGCGTGGATCTTCTCCCTTCTGGTCTCTCTTCCTCCCTGAATGGCCTTTCTGGGACCTGCCCACTCAAAAGGGTTATTTCCAAACATGAAGTGCCAGCAACAACAGCTTAAATACCAAGGATTTTAGTAGCCCTCAACATGAACACATCACTAAAATCCCTGTGATTCCCGGGCAATGATGCATTCATCTCACCTCAAGCAGCCTGCAAGCTGTGTCAAGGCAAAGGCTCGAACACACATTACCATGGTGGTTGCTACAATCATTACTTAAATAAAAACTTAGGGAACCTAAGAAAAGAGGGTAAAAGAGTCACAATAAAAAAAGACTTGATGGTAGAAACAATTCAATAGAGTCAGGGGCCAGCCTTTTCCAAAGCGCACAAGTGACTTCAGCGGTTAAGTCCTATTGAATTTCCCTGACAATTAGGCTCCCAAACCACTCTGGTGGGGAAAAGGGATTGAATCGCCCAAATCACTGAGGCGCTTTTCAAAATGGATAAACCATTATTTTGCATGGCGTGTGCCAAAGGCAGACCCACCCCCTAGGGGCAGGGTATGCAAGATGCGTCCACCAGGCAGGTTCTTCTGCAGGATCTGGTCATTTTAGGATTTCAGACTGTGTGGACTACTGCTATGATCTTATTCTGCTATTGCTTTAATAGGGGAAATAAAGGGCATTGTCTTTGTGGAAGTCCAAAGGGAGGATCCTCTCTCCAGGATAATGCATTCACCAACCTGGGCACTGCCGGAGGAAGCAGTCTCTGGTCTCGACCCAGTGCCCCTGGCACTCTGCTCCCCCGTACGAGGGCCCGTTGCACTCCCTGGTCCGCTGCTGGGTGCCGTTGGAGCAAGTGGTGGAACAGGAGCTCCAGCCTGACCATTCGTTCCAGTTGCCATCCACTGAGTGGCCCAAAGGGGGATAAAGAGACAGAGAATGTGAAAACCATGCTCGCCGGGAGCAAAGCCAAACCCACAAGACCCAGGCGGCACAGCCCCAGGCCCGCGGTGCCACGTATAATGCAGGGGGAAGAGGCAGACACAGGCATAAAGCATGGACACACAGAGGGACGACAGTGACTTGGCAGAGAACCTCCTGACCATCATACTATGGCATAGCACAATGCAAAGACCCAAATGATTAGGAAAACAAAACCTCCTATTCCATCCCTCCATTGCCTAGGTGATACTTGGACATCTCGGCACACTCCTGGAAAAGTCTCATCTTAGCCTTAACACGGAGTCGTGCAAAATGGGAACGAGGAAGGGGCAATTTTTTTTCAGGGAACCGATATGTATAGGATCGCATTTAGGCATGCTGGCACCCAAGTGCACGTTAGGTGATTCAAATTTTAACCCGATCAATTGTAACATAATTTATAACATAAAAGCCTAAATGGAACATTTGGACCTTAGAGAAACAAATGATGTTGGCAATTTTTATTGACAGTTTTGAAGGAATTAATTTGTTCCCACACAGCATTTGGATTTTACAGACATCAGCATTTTCCAATAGAAAAATGTTCTGTCAAAAAAACTTTGGGCCAGCATGTGTGTGTGTGTGTATGCAAAGGAAAAGAGGAGTGCAAAGGGGTGCATGTGTGTGTGTGTGTATGCAAGGAAAAGAAGAGTGCAAAGGGGTGCATGTGTGTGTGTATATGCAAGGAAAAGAGGAGTGCAAAGGAGTGCATGTGTGTGTGTGTGTATGCAAGGAAAAGAGGAGGAAGGAAGAGCTGTGACGCCTGAAACCTCTATCCGTCTTCAGGGAGAGACCCTTTTTTCCCCCAGAAAACTCAAGACTGATCAGTGGCATTTACCCTTTGTGTTAAGAAATACCCAATAGGATGGGTGGAAGTTAATAAGCACCCATGAATGTGTATGTGTGCATGTGTGTTGTTAATGTTCAGGGTGGGACTGCTGAACTAACACTGATAGGATTTGCATCTCTCCAACTAGAAATGTCTTGGATAATATGCAAAAAAGCAAAGCAAAGCAAAACAATACATTTTATTAGCATGCTCTATTTTAACATGCTCCGCCAGATGAAGGTCTCATCTTAATTAGCCTCTGATCAACAGAGATTTCACCAAACTAACCCATCAAAAACATCCTCCCTCCTCAGCAGTGGGGGTTGGTATCAGAGCGAGCTCAGGATGAGCAGGGCCCAGCCAAGGCCCCATTCCTGGAGATTTCAGCCCAGTTCAGGATGAAAACTCCTTGCATTGGACTTATCAGTCCCAGATACAATTGATTTTTTTGAGAGCTGGACTCTTTTGTCACCCGACGGCTCCAAGCCATCCCCAAGGACTCTGCTTGCTTTTCAGTGTGAGCATCTTTGGGGAAAAAAAACCTGCATAAAACCCAAAGCTGCATCCGTCGGGTCCATGAGAGTTGCCTGGGTCCATCTGGTCTGCAATGAGACAACTCCTTTGGGGCCTTCTCTTTGGGGTCTGTCTACACCTCTATCCATGCCCTACCTACATTCAAAAGGGCAATTCTCAATGACACTTGATCCCTTTATCGACTACGTGGGAGCTGCATAGGTCTACCCCAATGAAGATTTAGCCCACATGTAGCTGTTAGTGGGAGAGCCCCACGGGCAGCAGTAACACTATTGAATACAGCAGGGCTCAGGGTTTATATTATGGTGCAGAAATGCATAGTTTGGTGTCAGGGGGTAAAATGAGAGAGTATCCATAGAGGACTGCCTTGTCCAGGCAATAGGGAGAACTGTGCTAGTTGACTCAAGTGGGGATTATTCATATGTTGGTTTAATTGTTTATGGCAGTATGGTACGTGCTACGTGCATGCCCCATGCTGAAGCTAGTGGATGGAAATCCTTCCAATCTACCAAACCTTGTACCAATGTGGTTACCTTGCAGGGGATCCTGTCCCTCTTCTTTGCATAGCGTTGTGTTTAAATTTTCTAGCCCTTCACCCTAGGTTGAGCGCCTAACTACACGTCTTAGCTTCTGTCGATATACCCCGATTATGCGCGTATGTAGCTATAATGAGCAGGTTCTTGTATTGTCTCCCAACTCTACCATGCCACGTGATAACGATTATTTTAACAATTTCTTAAGGAAGTTTTTAACTTGTTTAGAAAACCTAAATAAGAACCGGCCATGAATTTGGGTTGCAACCCCACTCGTGGGTCCCATCACAAAGGGGACAAACCCTATAAAGTGGTCAAAACCCACTCTCCTTTCGCTGAGGATGCCCAGTCGCTTGCAGTGTGGACCCAAACCAACCTCAGCTTCTAAGGAGCAAAGAGCACGGGCTCCTCATTATAGTTCTGCTTCCATATTCAATTTAGACAATTTATCTGTCCCCTTTCCCTCCCTCCAGAGCAGCTCAGGGCTCGGTCCATGACACGGAAAAAAAGGCTCATTGTCCCCCTAGCTGAGCATTGCAATCATTTGCAGTAATAAATCCTTGGAGCAGGGCAGTAATAACTGATATGACTGGCAAGAGTATAAAGCCTTGAATGGCTCCCATTGTTGTGTTTCAGCGAATCCTCTGATGCCGCTCATTTAGCAGAGTTGAGCCGCTGATTACCTTTGTGGCATGCGTTAGAGTGGAGCACTTCCCATTGGGCTGCCTTGATTTTGCATCGCTATGCTCTTTGCTACAGGGTATGCATTTATCTATTTTTATTGCAATTAATTAGGTATCAATATTAACTCAGGATATGCTTTATTACCCCAGCCTTGTCAGATCTGACCTCCTCCATTTCCTCTTTTTTTTTTTTTTATGACAGAGCCAATTGCCTGGCTTGGAAGTTCAAAGTAAAGTCTTTTGGATGAATGTTAGAAACCAAGGGATGTTTACCTGCTTTTGCAACTACATAAAAAAATAAAGCAAGGGAAGAAACTTTACCAATATTTTCAAAAAAACCTTCATCATTTTCGCCTTTTTTCCCCCTATTTTTGAAGATGATTCTCATCCAAATTTTAAAAATATCCATCATCTCTACTGTGGGGAGCTCAACGACAGACCCATCATCCTGATTTTATTCAGCAAAAGGCTCATCCTGACTTCCAAACCTCTATGCCACGGTAAGCCAGTTTGGATCAGGTGTCCTGCAAAACAGGACAAATGCAACTGGCTCTGATACGGGTGGAAACTGGACACGCCTCATCTGCAGCTTGCTCCTTGGTTCAGGGGGCATTCCCACATTACTCGCAAAGCAAGTTCAGGGAAGCGCCCTTGAGAAGTAGCGTTTTGGAAGGAGGAAACCATGCGTGTGGATACCTTACAGCAAAACTGCTGTTTTCCACACCTCGCAACAGATCTCATGGGCAGTCTATGGCAATCAGAAGAGAAAATTTGGCCCCCTGCTTCTGTGTGGTGCTAATCCTTGGAGACCAAGGTCTTTTAGCCACAGGGCAGAGCAGAAGCATCCCCTATGCTACTCCTCCAACATGCTTCACTCCCTAACCTCTTCTGGAGTGATTTAACCTGCCTACCACAACTATTGAGATGGTCAGTTTTGGAATTAATACTGGTATTGATGGCTTGGGGGACCTGGAGAGCAGCTCCCCAGGGGCCGGGCTGAGAGCTGGTGGTGAGGACGCTTTGTATGTTGACTATCTTACCTGGGCAAAGTGCAATGTTGCAGAACTTTGTTTGCTTCTCCGGGCCCTCACAGGGATTCCCACCAAACTGCGGCTGCTTGCAGGTGCGAGTCCGGTCCCGGTATCCCCGGCCGCACGTCGAAGAGCACAGGCTCCATGGAGACCACTCATCCCAGGTCCCGTGCACTGCAATGGAAACAGGGGAAGTGACTGTCCCTTCCAGCAGAGCCAAGGTCACTAGAGAGTCACAGCACAGAGCAGGAGGAGATCACACCTTGAAAGGACCAACACCAACCCGCCCGCGATGCCCCGAGCAGGAACAAACAGATCATTGCATGAACCGGCACCAGGCAGCTCTCGGTTACTCTCCCCAGCATCTCACCAATCTCCATCCGCTCTTCATGCATCATATTTTTGTGGTGCACAAATACCCTTTGCATTGCCTCATGACATTCGGGCCATTTGTTATCAAAGGCACCAGCTGCAATATGTCTGCAAATCCTGCTTGGCCCCAAGGTTTCTCTCGTAGCCCTGAGCTTCCAGAGGGCAACACCCCACTTCAAAAAATATCAGGACTTGCACGTCTAAGTTGCTGTTGTTCAGCAGTGGCATTACTTGGAGCTGTGAGATGGGCTTACAGTTCGCTCCAGCATCGTTGTGATTAGCTACCACTACGAACTGCTGCAATGAGATGCGAGACGGTGCGGGACGTCCTTCGGGAATAGATCTCAGGACATTGGCTGAGCAGCCCCTTTGGGGTAGGACATAATTAGGCTCTCTGGGACTGCTCCATTTTCATGGGGCACTACGATCTACTCCAGCCCTGGTATTCAGGGACTATGGGTCATCATCGTATCTTTGTCAATCGGTAGGAAAGTTTTTGCTCCACAGGCAATCCCAAGCCTGCTTCTTCTCTGAACAGCCAAGCAGGGAGTTACCTGACCCAAGGAAAGAAGGCACTGCTTTTTAGCAAAAAAACAAACCACGTTCCCCGAGGATTGTGTTCAAGCCTAGCGTTGTGGTGGCTTTCAGCAGAAAGCAGCGGGATAAAAAGATAAGGAAATGCTGGGCAGCAGGGGAAAGTGAGAACTGGCAGTCTTAGTGGTTTCCTCATGGTAAAGTTGGTCCTTGAAGACTGACTTAGCCATAGAAAAGGTTAAAAAAAACCAACACACACTTTATTCCCCAAGATGATGATCCTTCCAGGTGATGCCCAGCTCCTGGGTAACGTGTTTGGTTTGCACCAGGCTTTCAGGAGCAGGAAAAGTGACGTAGAAGAGAGGACCAGCTCCTTTCAGAGGCACAAAAGAGGCCAGCGACATTCCTGGGAGAGGTTTCCACAATGTGCCAGCACCCCGGGAAAATTGGGCATCCAATGTGAGGGTGGCCATCGCCTGCTGCTTGACTCTTCCCAGACACCCACGGCTTGAAAGCCTCCCTCAGGGGTCCAAGTCTTCCAAGAGTAGCTTCATTTCTAGGAGAGCCCTCAGGATTTTCCAAGCCAGAGAAAACCCCTGTCCTATTTCATGAGGGATCCTGGCATTGGTAGCAGCCTCTAAATGATGTTTTTGGAGGGATTAAAAAAAAGCCTCTGCCCCTAAAGGCCAATAATGCATCCGGGATTTCTGTCTTCATGCAGGAAGGTGCTGCGTCTGGTCTGTTTTGCTGCATCCCATCAAGGCCTAACGATGCAAGGCCCGCTTCTCAGACCCGGCTTTACTCCTCATCTGCCCTCAACAAGCCCCTGGGCCTGGCACACTAAGCAGCAGGGAGGGATCCTCTTCTCCTCCCTGTCGACCCATCCCGTGCCATGGGGAAATACATCCCCCGGATGCTCTGCCTGCCTCCGTGTAAGGGCTGTAATAGCAGAGACAAGACTCCCGCTGGTCTCCAAACTCAGGGTCCCAGACCCTGACCTGGGGAGCATTGGGGGGGACGTAGGAAGCCGAGCCCTCGAGTCCCCACCTCCGCCCCTCAGCCTGGACGTGGGGGGCTCGCGGCACACCTGGGCAGATGGCAGAGTTGTTGCACTGTCTCTGCTCCCGGAGAGGGCCGCTGCACTGGGTGCTGTAGGAAGACGACACGCAGAACCGGGTCCTGGTTTGCCAGCCCTCCCCACAGGTGGTCGAACACACGCTCCAGGGGGACCACTCCTCAGCTGCAGGGTCACCTGTCAGGTTCAGAGCAGAAGGTGAGACCGTGGAGCCTGGGCCTGGTACCCGCTAGGGAGCTCAGGGGAGAAAGGAGGGGACTGGGGAGAAGTGCAAAGATAGGATGGGCACCCGCCCTGCCTCTCCCTCATCTCACTGGTGGAGCAGGATGGAGCACAACATGGAGATGGTACCTGCTTGAGTGGACCAGCACAGAGATGGCCCCTCCGGTCAGTCCTAATGACCTCTCCCCCCACCCAAACCTCCAGCAAAGTGACTCTGCAGCAAAGGCTTAAAGTTATGAATCCTCTGGTATCCTTTATCCCCATTGAATACCTTCCCAGTGGGGGAAGACAAACAGCAGCATCCCATTGAATATGAGATGAGAATGGAGGGGAGAGGAAGAGATGGCCTGGCATATTCCCTCCATCATGGGAACAATAAGTAGCCTCCGTCTTACGGGCGTTCAGCCACATGGGTGCTCCATGTGACACGAGTCGAGGCGAAAAGGGTTTCCTATGGGAAACGCTGATCCATTGCATTGCATGAAACTTTCTTGTTGTCATTGTTGTGGATTTTTTTTCTTCAGAATCTATACAATTACCCCTGGTGCACCCAAAATATGATATACAACATCGGTAATAAAGCAGACACATCCCTCAGAGGTGGAGATGAGAGGAAAACGTGAGCTCACTTAACTCCAGGACCCCAAGAAAAGACACGAGAAACAACCAGCCAGCCCCTCATCTCTGCAGGTTCACTGTGCAGGGTGCAGAGACCACCCCAAAACCCACCGGTACCCTACGAGATGCTCTGCAGGAGCTCCCTGTGCTGTCTCCCTTTCGGATCTAAAATCTGCAAGTGCCTGGCTGGCTTGTGAAAGCCTGTGGGTGTGCACAAATGGGGGTGCCAGGATTTCAGGTGGTGGCCACAACCCATGAGGATTTGCATTTGTATATGGGGGATCCTAGACCTGTGTGATTCAGTGCAGGTGATGGTGTCTGCTGTATCTGCGTTAGAGAGGTCTAAGCCATTCAAACTGCAGTGGTGCAATAACGCCCCATTGTAAGACGTATGGTAGTGTTAGTCAGGTTGTAGCCACGATGGTGCAGGAACTATGCGAGAGGCCAGGATTTCTTAGGGCGATAACTTTTATTGCACCAACTGCATAGCTGGGGTAGGGTTAGACAAGCTTTTGATTGCAAGAACTTCTTCACCCTTGTAAGATATAAGTGGGGAATAAGATCAGCCTGCGGACACAGATATAACACACACTTTTTCAAGGTGGGGTGGCCCAGCTCTGAATCCCTCTACGTGACTTCCCACGGATACAGCAGGAGAGAAAAGTCAGAATGAACCTCTGCAACCTCAGGCCCATCATTGCTGTAGAAACAACCATCTCGGGCCATTCCCATCACCAGATGGATGCTCCTCGATACGGGGAGAAGACAAGAGGGGGGCTTTGTGTGTGCCGTTGTGCCTCCCAACCCTCTCCCCCGTTCAGGGCGAGTGTGGGGGAATGGCAGGATGCAGGTGAGAGGGTCCATTAAGCCAAAGTTGGTGAATACTGCTTTGCTTTTCCACCCATTTGACCTGGGATTGTTCGACAAAGTCTGGGAACTGCCAGGCTCCCCTGCAGTCATCAACCCATCGGCATGCTGCCCGGATGCCTTGCAATAGCTGAAAATCCTCTCCCTCCCACGTCTACTCCCCCATATAGTATCCTGTGGCATGTCCGCATCACTGTGACAGGTAGACCGCTCTCATCAATGACTTCAGTGCTATGGTGCTACTGTGCTCAGAGTTTGCCAGTGGCAAGTTGCTTTCCTAGCACAGCTTTCTCTACTGCCAGCACCTCAGCGGCCCTCCCTGCTCCAACCCAGACAGACGACAATCACGAGACGGTCCCAGGAGACCCATCTCTTTGCCCGTGGCAACCAGACCCTCGTCCCTGGGATGCACTGAGAATCACACCCACGATGCCCCGCTCAGAAAACAACTGCGGACATATGGGTTTATTTTTTCAACACCCGCCAAGCAATTACCACCTCACCTTTAGCAGCTCGTTAGCAAAGACACATCCGAACGGACAGTATAAAAGGCAGAGGGAGGGCTGGGAAAGGCTGGGGTGTAGCCGCATCTCATCATCCACCCTGAACTGCTCCTCATTTCAGATAGGGATGCAGCTTTCCTACCTCTGCTTCATCCCTGCTCTTGATACAAGCAGCCTGTCTCTCTTATCTGCTTCTTTCAGGGCTTAGGCTGAACGGGAGAGAAAAAGGGGGGGAAGCCCATGGCACGACTGATGCATCCCCTTTGCTGCCTGCGTGGTGTGCAGAGAACAGAGAATTTAATAACGCGCCCTGCAAACTCATCGCAGCCGTGGCCACGTGCTTGCATCTCCACGCCGAGAGAAGAGGAGAGGAGAGGCAGGACCGCCGTGGCACTAATAGAGGAGCAAATGTCCTCTGCAGCTCTGTCTCCTCTCCTGCTCTGCTCTCAGCCTGTGCCCTTTCCCCATAGGGACAGCTGTGACGAGAAGGCAATTTGGGGGCATCTCAGAGCTTGCATTTTGCCAGGCCCCGCTTATATTAATTGCAAGGTATTGTTCGCCTGTCGAGCTTTTGCTGTTGGGTTTGTCTTTTTGGGGGATCGTTGAAGCCTCGCACCCTGGAAAACACATGTCCCTGAGTTGGTGCAGGCACCAAAGGGTATCAGGCCCATCTCAGCATCCTCTAAGGTGAGTCACAACGATCCGGGCTGGTGCCGCTCCGGTCTGATCGTCTGCCGGCCGTGCCTTTCAGCTGTGCATCTGGCCCCGCTCCTTTAAAGGAGAACGGTTTCACCTACTTAAGTAATTGCTATTGATTAACTTTCTTTTTGTTAAAGGCCAGATTCTGCCTCCGTCGCTAGAAGAGCCTCAAGGCAGCCTCTCTCCTGCTGCCTGACGCTACTCTTCAGGATGGTACCCAACGATGCACTAGCTGCTTTTTGGCCATGAAAACTGCAGCAAGCTCCTGTTCAGCACTGGGGGTTTCTCCCCCACGGCTACCTCCTTGCAATGTCCTGGCTGCAGCTTAGAGCTGTCCCTTCCCCGCGATCTCCTTGTGATCGCCACCGATTTGAGGCTTTGCCCGGAGCTGCTCAGCCTGCCTTGGAGGGGGTCTCCTGAAAGACACACATGGCTGTGCCGGGCAGGACTGGTGTCTTGCCCACATGTGGTCACGGCCAGGTTGCAACGCAGGGGCAGCAGCTGCATTCATCCACCCTGGGTCTGGGGGTACATCGGCACGGCCCCACGGGGCAGTCAGCAGTGCACCGCTGCTGTACATCACCCGAGGCACTGGTCTTCCTGTGACTTTTGCACATCCTCAACCGGACTCAGAGAGAGAGACCCATGCATTGCAAAGCCCTGCCGGACATCTGCCCCCTTTGTCTCCCTTCTGAGCTGCCCTGGCATTTAGCTGTGCTGGGCTCTGCCCCCGGAGTCCCATTTCTGTGCCACACATCCTGCAAATGGGAAAGGAAAAGGCAAAGCTACTGATTTACCCTGTTATGATCATACCCTTTCTTGGGGGAAAAGCCACTGCGCTGTGTGCCACCATCTCACGCCAGCAACACGAGGCCACATCGATAGCAGGTGTAGCCTGGTGCCACGCTGCCAACTTCCCGGGATGGAGGCTAGTTTGCATCCCCTGAGGATCGGGCCTTAATTCCCCGTAATCTAGGTCATCGCACCGGCTCCCTGCAATGCCGCCTCTCCGAGCCTGTTCGAAAGCAGAGCCCGCTCCAGCGGCCTGCGGGCAATGCTTTTAACCCGCAGCGGGTGTCAGCGCTGCTCAGTTATGCGCCAGCTCGAGCTCCTCCAGCAAAAGGCAGCAGGGCAGAGTCAGGGAGGGAGAGGAGGAGCTGGGAACCTCGCAGGAGCGGCAGAGCTGCATGCAAAGCCCTTGGTCCATCCAGCCAGGATGCCACCCATCACAGCAGCAATCCCAGACAGGAATAAGAGACCCGAAACAAAAGGCCCTAGACCAGGCTCTCTGCTCTCCCAGCCCTGCTCCCTGGTGTGACCGACCACACTCAGACGTGACACCCCACGTGCAACTGAAGGTCTGCAGGCACTGATGCACCCAAGGAGAGCGGGTACTGCAGCAAAGAGCATGGCCCCTGTATCTCCCAGTAAAGTCAGCTTTGGCTTAATGGACCCTGGATGACAGGAGCTGCTGATGTGCATCAGATGTACAGCCAGTGACTTGCAAGCGGGCAGGGTGAAGGCAAGCGGATTGGGTTCAGTGTAATAACATCAGTCTACACCCCTTGAGCCACCCCATTGACCTCCGTGGAGAAGCTGACCCTCCTCTCTCTCTCTGTCTCTCTCACCCCATCTCCATTGTGCCCTGTTATCATGCTGATGGGTGCCAGGACAAGCCCTGCAGAGAGAGCAGGATGGGATGAGACCGAGTGACAACGTAGCCCCGGTATCTGGGTTTGGCAGCCTGATGACCCCGTGTCCTTCAACCTCAGAAACAGCTGGGCCTCGGAAAGAGAGGAGCACGCCAACTAAGCTACCCTGACCGCTGCCTAGTGCTTGGGTTCCCGGAGCAGGAGGCAGCCGCCTTGCTCAGGAGCTTACCTATTTGCGGTGCCGGGTACCCGTACTGCTGCAGCTCGTCGGCGTCCTCTCGCTTTCTGTTATCTGTGGACCTCAGCGATTGGCTTCTGGAATTATAGCGTCCATTGGCTATGGCGAGGCAATGGGTCATGTAAATAAACCAGGCTCACGCTGGAAGATCTTTCACTACAAGGTTACATTCGTCACACGACAACAATCAGCGACCGCCGGTTCACGAGAGCATCGGGCTCGGGATCCCGGCCCCGGGGCTTTGCCACCCGACCCCACGAAAGGTGATATCCGGAGCTGGTTTGTGACCTTTGTCCCAAGCAGGGGCTCTGCCAGGAGGAGCACTTGACGGCAGGGCACCAGCCTTCCCAAAAAAGCAAGAGGGGCATTTCCGTGGCTGTTTGCTGACCTTATAGGCAGTGTGGCGAGCCCGTTTCTCCACCGTCCCCTAAGGGGTCTGCTTACCTTTGCAATGCACTGACAAGCCTCCTCTTCCTTTGTGAGGAGCTCTGAGATCTGGGATGAAAAGCACTATCTAGAGACAAGCACGGCTGTGGGGTGACGTACTTAGTCCCTCTGAATCTGCAGCGCTCCCTCCTTCCCCCCATGTGCGGGGCAGAGAGGGATTGCGGGGAGAGGGCCCCTGCCATGCAATGGGCAGAGCTGACAGATCCTGGGCCTCTCTAGGGAAGAGCTGGAGCCACCACAGCTTGAGCTAGAGGACAAAAGTCCCAATGCAAAGGACACGGAAATCTCTTCTCTCTTTCACGGGCCCTGGGTCAGGCCACGAAAGCTTGCCGTGTGCACAGATGCACTCAGGAAAGCCCCCGGTCCCTCTGCTTCCAAAGCCAATTCAAGTACCTTGAATGCTTCCCTCCTGCCTGCGTCGACACCAGATCCTCCGGATTTCCCACCCGCCTCCGCTCAGCTCAACCTGCCATGCAGGCAAGGCCTGGGCATGCTGGCCAGCCGGGAAAGGAGACTGATGCATGCCAAAGCCTGGACCAGGGAACGGGGAAGTGCTGGAGGAGAGATGCCCCAGGCTCAAAACTGCTCTCGGTGTCTCCGAAACCACCCCGCAGCATTTCAGGTTCACAAGAGCGAGCAGGATTTGGCCCCAGAAACTGCTCTGTTTCCAAACAGAAGCTACTGGGACCAGGCTCTTTGCACAAAACAATTGCTTGTCCTTTCGCCAGATGACAAAGCCATGCCGGGAAGCCTGGGAAAGCTCCTAAAAGTTAACAAAGCTTCCAGGCCCTGGCTGCTGTGAGCCAGCAGCTACCGCCAAGCGAGGGAAAGCAGAGGAGGGAGAGAGGAAGGATTTAGCAAGCCCTTGCCAGGAGCCCGCCTTCATGAGAAGCAGCTTGGTTTGCGGGGGAGGCCAATCTGCGCTGCCTAATTAAAGGGCAGTTGGAAAGTCTCGCCCTCGTCTCCTTCCCCCGCAGCCACCCGACGGCAGAGCCCTGGCGTGGGGCGGCGGTGGCTCTGCCTTCCCTTCCCCGCGTCGGGAGGCTGCCGGCAACACAAAGACCGATGGCCATCGCAGCGTCCAGCTGCCCACCACCTCCAAGACATGCGGGATGCAAAACTCGAGGTACCGCTTAGTCCTGATCCTGCGCTATGGACGGCATGGACCCAGGCTCCATCTCAGACTGAAATACTGCAAAATCCATTGATATCCTACCCTGGGATTTTGGCCTCTACCTACCCTTGACCTCACCTTCCTGACCCTCCCCAGTTATGCCCCCAGTTCAGTCCACTCCAGTCAACGTTAAGCCTCCAGGCTGAAATGGGTCAAAACCAGGAGGATCCTATAGTCATTTCCAGGCGTCGGTGAGCAGGGCTGGCCCACGGCAGTCACGCAGACTGGGAGCAGGTGTGGGGCTGAGCATGAGGGTGGGCTACAGGGGTTAATGGAAACCTCAGAAGCCATCACAGGGTGCATGAAGTTAAAAACTCAGGGTGTGTCTACACATGTGCTTTAATGCACATTAGTCTAGTTAATGCACATTAAAGCATCACAAAAAACCTGTGCTCTTTAGCTAATGTGCATTAAAATAGGCTAGTGCACACTTTTCCAGTACTTCTCAATGGAGGTACTCGATTTAATGCGCATTACCAAACGCACAATAATTGAATGTGTAGACGCACCATCAGAGCTTAACGCACCTTGTATTTTGGGGCACGGGGTTGAGCGGACAGAAAAAAACAAAGGCAATTCCATCTATCTCCCTTGTCTCCCATATCGTCGGCAAGGATTTTCCCCAGCTGAGACACGGCTGCTGTCTCAGTGACTTGCTTGGATGCTGCAGCAAAACTCCCTCCTGTGCAAGAGGCCTCAGCACTATGCATCCCCCAGCTGCAGACCCACTGAGCACCGTGCGGGCAATGGGGCACAGACCCCTCTCAGAAATCCTGCTCCCAATGCTCATGTGGCACTCAAGGTGTTGAATCCCGGTGTGCCCCTGACCCTAGCCTACAAGTGCGGGGGCAGGAGACATTACCTGGGTGGGTGGTTTGTGCAAAAGGCTTCTCGTGTCTCTCCAAGCCCCTCGGGCAACTGCAGCAACCGGTTTGAGGATGCATCTGCCTAGTCTCACTGGGGCTATTTTCTGGTTTGCTCCACAATCTTTTACACCACCGGGCTCTCATGCTGTCTCTGCAGGAAACGGGCCTGCCCACCCTTCTGCTGGAGCTCTGTCTGATTAAAGCCGCCTAACAGCTGCTCTCAGGCTCAGAGGAGCAATATGATTACTGCAGCTCCCCCACTGACGCGACCAGTCAAGGCTGCCACCTCTCATCCCAGTGAACGCCAAGCAGCACAGACAGCCAGCCGCTCATACCCAAAAGAGTGCATCCCAACCCAGCTGCTCCCCTGAACTCAGCAGGGGACACGAGTGCCAGAGTGGAGTAGCAGAGGACCAAACTGGACCTCAAGTTCATGTGCGATGGGCGCGTCTACACATTCATTAATGTGCTTTTGCTAATGCACATTAAATTTAGTACCTCCATGTTGACGTCCTAGAAAAAGGCACATTAGCTTAGTTTAAGGTGCATTAGTGAAAGCGTACTTTTTGGTGATGCTTTAATGCGCATTAAAATAAGATAATGCACATTAAAGTGCACGTTTAGATGCGCCCACTGCCACCGTTTCCCCAGGGCCTTGTTGAGCTCCAGGTGGAAGGACCCAGAGAAAAAAATAGACTGGAGTTAGGGTGGACTAGACTCCCCATGGATAGATGTAGCCGGCATGCAGCCAAGTCAAGGGGTGATGGCTCCATGTTGTGCGGGGGGACTACATAAGACATGGGGCCCAGAGTCGGCAAGGATTCGACCTCCCCTCCACAACATAGCATGGGGAGAGGAGCTAGGTGAGGATCCAAGTCTGTCCCTATATTATTTTGGGTCTCACGGATAGTCATGCTCTAGGTATAAGCCACCTGTGAATGAATTGCATGGACAGTGCCCAGACCACTGGAGAAATAACAGAGGGGCATTGCACCTAAAAAAACGACAGCTCAAGGAAGGACCTAGGAAGCAGAGATGCTGAAAGAGACCTCAAGGCTGGACCGTGACACGAATGAGATGGGAGTTTACACCCCGTCTGAAGAAGAAGAGGCTGCCAATGCAGAGAGAGCACAGCTCGGGACACTGAGCCGATCATCCGTGCCTGTGCGCTCACAGCTGGACAGCCACTTCCTGCAGGCCCATCTCTGCACCTCACTGCCAAAAAGACACCGAGCAAATAGAGGAGAGTCCAGAATAGGGCATCAGATGTGCTCAAAGGGCCAGAGCACTGGATTTCATAGATACATAGGGCTGGAAGGGACCTCCAAAAGTCACATCCAGTCCAACCCTCTGCCAGAAGAAGCATCACCCCTATTCAAACCATCCCATACAAACCATAATCTAACAGCAGTCAGGGCGTTGATTATGAACCACTTAAAACAAGGTAAATGCAGCAACAACATGCATCTCAATGGGGCATATGCTGGAGAAGGAGAGGTGGCAATTAGGAGTCACGGGATGCAGCTAAGAAAGGGGGACTCTCCAGCCCATCATAAAGCACAGACAGAAGAGGTGGTGTACACATGTGAAGTCAGGGAACCCGTGATGATACACCAGGCAAAAATCTGGCCTGGGTTTCAATCTGAGCCCCTGAAACTCCTGGTTCTTTGCATCATTAGTGACTCCCCGTCACGAAACACGCTGCTGAAGGCAAGAGGCAATGCAGCTATAGGAGCTAGCGATGCACAGGACAAGATGCTGCTCCAGGTTGCAACGACTCCCAGCCTTGCCTGCAAAAAACAGCCGGGCTCTCAGTGCACACGCAGATTGTATCATTGTCGGTGGTGGTTCCAGCAGAAAGGCTATTTTTAATGAAGGTTGGGGGCGGCGGTAGAAAGTGAGGATGAGCCGCAGCCCTTTGAATGTCAGCGCAAACATATGCATGTCTCCATATATATTTATTTTAAATGCTATACCGTGAGGGCCACATCCTGATCTCCGCTGCAATAATGTAAAGGCAGAGGCGGCTCGCTGAAATCAAAAGCATCCCTCTAGATCTGCCGGCATGTATTGGCGGCAGAATCAAGCCCTGATTGTCTCTGGAACGTGAACGGAGAAGTCTGGGAGCTGCATATTCAGAAATGTCAGCTCTAGTTTGGCACTGCCTTCCCCAGACTGGATGGCACCATTTCAGCTGGCTTGGGGGCAGGTTTTCTTCCCTGGGAACAAGCACAGGCTGTCTGCATCTTTGAGCCCTCCTAGGTTTGCAGCGCTACTAAGCTCTGGCATTGGCACTGGGCTGTGATGCACCCTCCCTGCTACCTTCCCCCTTGCACTGATGCCATCCATGCCCGCAGTCGGCCCGGTCTCCAGAAAGGTTGCTGTACCCGGCTCTTTGCTCTCAGCCCTGCTCAGCCACCACCGCAGAAACCCCTTGATGCCAAGGATAGAGGGGAGCATCTCACACAGCTGCTTTCATAAAGAAACCTTGAGCCAAGCCCCGAAGATGGCAGAAACCTCCTCGTCTGCCCCAGGAAGGACATGCTGATTTCAGGGTTGAGGGTAGTCTTATGTAGAGTTTAGATGATGGATATGCATGGGATGGTTTGCACAGGGGTTGGACTACATGACCTCCGGAGGTCCTTCTGCAGGCCCCCTCCATAACTTTTGTGAATTTAGCAGCATCCCCTTTCAAAACCTAATTCATTTATTATAGTGCTGACCTGCTTGGAGGGGCCAGGAAGAAGGAGGAGAAGCTGGCCCTTGCTTAGCTCTTTCTGGGGGTTGTGCTTATCCAGCTTATCTCCTGGTAGTCTTCTTCAAAGGTTGTTAAGGCACCTCATGTCTCACCCTGGTTGAGAATCACTGGTTTAAAACATGAGGTTTTTGCTCTCGGACTAAATGCACAACTATCCCTGGAAGCTGGTAAGTGCCTTGTGCTTGCATCGAAGGGTGTCATTTGGCCATGAGGGCATGAAGAGAATGGGGACCGGGCCTTGCTATGCAGAGGTGATGGCAAAGACAGAGCCCCAAGGCAGTGGAAATACCAAGCACGGCCCTAGTTTTTAAGATCTCTCAGCAGCTGCTAGCTGGCAACTCCCTCATTTTGTTGCATCTGTTCATAGGATCATAGGAAAACAGGGCTGGAAGGTGAACTCATCTAGTCCAACCCCTCGTTTTTCAAGTCCAAACGACACTGAAGACTATCGCAAGCCCTCTGAGGTCTGAAAAACCAGGCACCAATGTCCATGTTAAATCATCCAACTAAAGGCATGGGCAGACGTTCACATGTCCTGGGATAATTTGCACTGATTTTTTATAGCAATGCAAATTACACTGGCATAAGGAAGGGACAGACAGCAATCCCACAGCAGTTCACACCGGAAATGGGTATTACTACACCTTGCTGTTGGGAAGTGGGTAGTTCCTCACTTGCTTTTTAACATACCGGGATGGAGGTACGCACCCCACACCTGTAGATTTTACCCCTTACTCTTTTCAGGGATAATTCTCCATCTGCTTGGGCAAAGCTACCCTGGCTTAGGGAGCCACATGATGAGTCCCTTGCCTTTTTGCACTGGTGTAAAACCAGGTACAGCTCATTTACGCTGGCACACTTTTCAGCTCCCGTTGCTGATTTTTAGGACGTGTTTCAGGGCATCACTGGAGTAGGAGACATGCAGTAGCACAAAAGAGGTTCTGTCTACCTAGCATCCATCGCCAGGGCAATGCCAAATGAAAGCAACAAAAGCAAGCCACCCCTGGACCCTCAGCTATGTATGGTAAAACATGGTCCTACCACAAGTTGCCCTGATTTGCACCAATTGAGAACCTGAGCCAATTAGTGCAAGGCAGGGTGGTTCCTCCTGGCCTGGAGCATTGCCAATAAACCACATACACTCAGGTCTCGCTCTTCAAGGCCACTTCGAAGGATGTCAGGGAGAGAAAGCTGGAGCAGAAGAGGGTGAGCATTTCCTTCCAGAGGCTGTGAAGATCTCTGCTTTTTGTTAGCCCCCCTCCTTTACCTGGGCAGTTTAATCTTTTTTGTTTGTTTTTGGAAATGGACTAAGTTTCCAAGTTGCATCCCTGTCCTTTCCTTTTTCCTGGCGGCTTTGCAGCGCGTGCAGAAGGCCTGGCGGTCAAGTGGAGAGGGGTTGGGGTTTTTTTTCCCTTTTCATTCTTTGTGTTAGAAATTCAGGTCTCGTCTCCTCCGTGGTAGCTGGAGAACTAATGAAGCGAGACCAGAGACGAGCTTAAACCGTGAGCAACTCTGAGCCGAAAAGGTTTTGCAGTCACTTCCTTCAAAAAGCTGCTTTGGAGAAGGAGCGTTTATGTGGGTCTGACACCTAGCGAGCGCCCGGGAAGAGCTCACAATAGCGCGCTCTGCCATGGCTGGGAAGCAGTCCAGGAAAACAAAGGCAGATTCGAACTGACACGCTTGAGATCCCAATATATATATATATATATATTTAAAGAAGAAATCACACAGGCAGAGAGGATTTAAAGCTAACCCTCTTTCAGGCCATTTGTGCATGCCATAAAGCTGCAAAAAGAGCATGCACAGAATATGTTAAAAGCCCTTTCTTCAGGTCATCTTTACGTTTGATGAATAGATGGAAAAGAGCCACTAAAAATACATGAAGGACGTGTGGCCCGGAGCACAGATGCTCGGAGATGGTCAGAAGGGCCTCAGACGGAGGAGCCAGGATGCCGCGCTGGGGCCAGGCTCTGCTGCAATGGGGGGAGAGTGGACAGACGTGAGCAAAGGGGCTCTGCGTTGCTTCATGTTTGCTGCAATCGGGGCTCTCAAAAAATGGCCCCGCACTGCAGGAAGGATGCTTCGCTAGCCACAAGCCTGGTCAACACAGGACAATCAGTTGGGTACGTCTCAATTAACCTTTAAAGTGGATTTGCCACGGTGCAGACGCTTTTATTCCGAATTAGGGTGCTCTCAATTCAGAGTCTGCTAACTTTGCATCATTCGGGCCACGTTAATTCAGAATAAGAGGGGCCACACGGGAAGTCAAGGAAACTTGGCAAATTTGTTTTAAATCCACTGCTGCAGTTAATTCAGGTGACTTCTCCTGACTGCCCCCGTGCAGACACCAGCAGGATGGTTTGCATCTCACCCATGCACAGCAAAGGTATCCAAGTTGCCTGAGACCCTGTAAATCAGTGGCAGTGCTGGGAATATAGAAACTAGGCTCCTAAGCTATGTTTCAAGCAAAAGACTGCCTTTCTCTTTCTGCTGCACAGAGCCAGGGGAAATGAGTGCTAACACCACTTAATCTCCACCAGTACTACCAGCATCCAGCGCCCTGGTATCAATGGTCTGTCGGCATCTTAGCTCAGGGCCACCTCACCCCATTGAACACCATGGCTATGTGATTCGTGTTAATACAGCATAGCTCTGCCCCTTCGTTAGGGAGTGAACCTACCTATAATTGTTTACAAATCAGCTGCTGTGTTGTGTCAGGGTCGATGGCAGTTTTCCAAAGAATTTAGATTATGGGTTTGTATGGGATGGTTTGGAAAGGGATGATGGGATGGAGGGTAGTAGATATGCTGGGGGGTAGGGCTAGGATTCAGAGAGACCTCAACAGTTTGGAGGATTGGATCTAAAGAAATTTCCTGAGGTTCAGCAAGGACAAGTGCAAAGTCCTGCACTTGGGAGGGAGCAATCCCATGCACCAGTGCAGGCTGGGGTGACAGGCTGGGCAGAGCTCTGCAGAAAAGGACCTGGGGGTGGACAGGGGACAAGAAGCTGGACAGGAGCCAACAGTGTGCCCTTGGTGCCAAGAAGGCAACCGGCATCTTGGGCTGCATCGGTAGAAGCGTCGCCAGCAGATGGAGGGCAGTGATTCTTCCCCTCTATTCAGCACTGGGGAGGCCACATCTGGAGCCCTGTGTCCAGCTGTGGCCCCCACTACAGAAAGGATGTGGACACATTGGAGAGAGTCCAGTGGAGGGGGCTGGAAATGGGTGGGGGGTGGGGGACAGGACTGGTGAGGAGAGGCTGGGGGAACTGGGCTGATGTAGTCTGGAGAAGAGAAGACGGAGGGGGATTGAATAGCAGCCTTCACCTCCCTGCAGGGGGGCTGCAAAGAGGATGGAGCTGGGCTGGTCTCAGTGGGGGCAGATGACAGGACAAGGAGCAATGGACTCAAGCTCCAGCAAGGGAAGCTGAGGTTGGATATTAGAAAACACTTTCTGACAAGGAAGGTAGTAACACACTGGAACAGGTTACCCAGAGAGGTGGTGGCATCTCCATCCTTGGAGGTTTTAAAGACCTGGCTGGACAAAGCTTTGGTGGGATGATGTAGCTGGGGCTGGTCCTGCTTGGAGCAGGGGGTTGCACTAGGTGTGACCTCCTGAGGTCCCTTCAACCCTCATTTTCTATGATTCTAGGATCCCGCCCCAGGCAGGGGTTGGACTAGATGACCTCTGGAGGTCCCTTCCAGCCCTGCTTCTCTATGATTTCTCTGCTAATGCTAAGCTGGTTCTTTAGCTCAGGCAGTGGCAAACCAGATGTTGAGAGCCAAGGTCCCAAGCCCCGAGCTCACAGCTGTTGTGCTAACTCTCTTCCATCCGGGCTCCCACCATTAGCAGCAGCAGAGGGAACTATTGACCAAACTTTGCAAGCTGAAGCAGGACCTTGGTGACAAATCAGCTGCCGGGAGTAGAGATGATGAAAACTAATATGCGGCAAAGTGCCTTAACCAAGGGGAGGAAAAGCCTAATTGTGGCGTGATTTCACTTTATGGAAGTGGTAAAAAATGCATGAAGTCATTTTAGCCCTTATTAGAGGAATCCATTTCTGTCCTTCCATTTGAACTTCTCCTTTGTCAGCAAGTCCACTTCCCCGCCTTTGAAGACTGTTGAACTTTGCCTAGTTAGAGGACTTAATCAAACATACTTCACTGCTAATTTGAAACAAAAAGGAAGGGGATAATTATAATCAGAGGCATTTGCTTGCATTAGCCAGGCTGGCGGGTTTTTTTTTTCCCCCCTCCTTCTCCATTTTGGTAATGCAAAGGAAGTGTTTGAAATGGAAATGCCTGAAAACACAGGCTTGAATCATCCGTACCTCTCTGGTGCCCGGCACTGACCGACTGTCCTCTGCTCTCTGCAGCAAGGGGAATGCTAAGGGGGTGCGTGTGGTGGAAAGGCTCCAGCTGCTATCCGCCCTCCTAAAAATGCTGCTATCCAAACTACAGCCCAGACCTTGCCATGCTCATTAGTCTTCCTTAGCATCTTCCTAATCCACAGATCTCAAAGCACTTTACAGAGGAGGAGGAAATAGCTCTGCAGACGGGGAAACTGAGTCAGGGAGCAGTGAGATGCCCACAACAACAGCATCATCAAGAAGAGACAACCCCTAGATGCAGGCTGTATCCCCACGCTGGGTATCTTAGCTGGAGTACTAAGGTCCTTGCAGACTATATCATCCCAATGGCAAAGAAGGGAAGGGGGGTCTCGTTCCAGTCTTCAATCTGTGGTGCCCCTGGATCCAAGACTCCCCTTCTTCAAACGGATCAGCCCCATGGCAAGCTCTGGCTTTTCCAAGGGGTGCATTTGAGAGGCACAGCGAAAAGCATGCGTGCATGTGGGTTAGGGCCGAGCACACCCTTTGCATGGTGCTATCACATATGCAGATGCTCAGATGCAGCCTCGCGTCAAATGCACCTTTCTTATCTACTGCCCTGGGGCTACAGCACCACAACTCCCAGGAAGCCCCGACCCCTCACACGCGTGCACTGGCACATGTCCCCACTTACTATTGCACGCCTTTCTATTGCACAGTCGTCCTTCCTCCAGGACTCCCTCGCAGACGAGGCTTTCGTCAGGAAGGGGCTTGCAGGTCCGCGTGCGCGTTTGGAGACCTCCCCCGCAGTCCTTGGTGCAGTCTCCCCATGAGGACCAAGCGTTCCAACCACCTGAGCAAAACCGGAAAAGCCCCGTCAGCTTCGACAGGCCCGGGCGGCGGGGAAGACCCAGGGCCAGCACAGACGGTGCATGCGGAGACCCCGATGCCCACCGGGTAGCCTCCCACTGCAAAACCTGAGGCTAAAGGGGCCTTTTATGCAAGCAGGGATTAGCACAGGGGTGCGATGGCAACTCCCTTGCTTTTGTTAATGTGAGGAGCGCACCCCCAGTTCTGCCAGCAGTCCCAGTGGAGTCCTTACCCCGCTTCTGGCCACCCATTTCTTTTATCCTTTCTCAGGCTCTGAATGCACGGCATGTTATAGCGACATAAAAGTGAGCGGACGCACAACTTACAGACCTACACCGGTGTAACTCATTGCAATCCAGAGTAGAAATCTCAGGCTCTGAACACACAATAGCAACATAAGAGTTTGCAGATGCACAATTTACAGACCTAAATTAATGTAATGCACTGCAATCCAGAGCAGAAATCTCAGGCTCTGGACACATAACATATTATAGCGACATAAAAGTGAGCAGACACACAATTTACAGACCTACACTGCTGCAACTCACTGCAGTCCAGGGTAGAAATCTCAGGCTCTGAACACATGACCTAGCATAGCGACATAAAAGTGAGCACATGCACAATTTACAGACCGTAACCAATGCAACTCACTGCAATTCAGAGTAGAAATACCCCTGAGAGAAGCAAGGAGAAACCTCCATCTATTCTGGTATAGGTGTCGTGTGCCCACAGCTTATCCCAGGATAACTGTGCTTGCTTTACTTGTACCAACTGGTGAGGCGCTATAAGAGCAGCTATTGCCCGAGAGAGCTGGTTACCTGTCTGCTCTGGAACGGCGTATGATTCACATGAGTGTAAAACACCTGCATCTATTATGCTAGTGTAAACTCAGCGTGCCCCCAGACCCTGATACGGAGAATCTCTGCTGCAGCAATCCCTCCTATTGCATCAAAAGGGGTGCATTATCAAATGCCTGAGGAACATCACAAGTGTACACTGCTTCACGAGCACTGTCTTTCTTCACACACACGTGCACACATGCATGCACACACAAGCAACTGGAACAGTTACAAGAGGGACCCCTTGTCGTCCACTCCCTACCACCCCCCCCCCCCCCCAAACCCTGTGTGCCCATTCCCCAATATGCGGAGCTGCCATTTCCTCTGCAATATATTAGCCACCTACCCATCTGTTCACAGGCAAACACTTCTGTCCCCAAAATCAGCCTTGGGACCCCATGAGCACTCCACAATACTGACTTACCCTCTGCCATAAGAACTGGGTCGTCCTCATCCTTGTCTTTTCTCCAACAGGGTCAAGCAGCAGATGCTGTAGGGACCGGCTAAGGATGGGGTCGTGTGACCCACCCACTGTCAGACCCTCCCAGAATAGGACTGTTGTGTTTCACAGCCCTTTGTGGACTTGCCAGTTGTGCCCCATCCCTTCCCGACCTGCTACAACCTGCTGTACCCCCAGTCCAACAGACAGCACTGGATGGCATGCCAGACTGCCCTGGTTTCGGGGAGGGAGCCCATTGCCTCTCCGGGAATGCACTCAGTGCAAAGCACTCTAGTTGTGTGCTGAATACAAGCTACCCCGACCAATACTGGTATCCTACAAACTTGTCTTTAAAATCATAGAAAATGAGGGTGTGAAGGGACCTCCGGAGGTCACATCTAGTGCAACCCCCTGCTCCAAGTAGGACCAGCCCCAACTACATCATCCCAGCAAGGGTTTTGTCTACCCGGGTCTTAAAAACCTCCAAGGATGGAGATTGCACCACCACTGGGTAACCCGTTTCAGTGTTTTACTACCCTCCTAGTGAGAGAGTTTTTTTCTTAATATCCAACTTCCCTTGCTGCAACTCAACTTCCCTTGCTGCAACTGGAGCCCATTGCTCCTTGTCCTGCCATCTGCCCCCACTGAGACCAGCCCAGCTCCATCCTCTTTGCAGCCCCCCTGCAGGGACTTGAAGGCTGCTATCAAAATAGCCTTTGGAGGAGTGATTATCAGCCAAAGTGCTGCAGTACCCTAGGGTGCCCTGAGATCCACTTGGATCCACTTGTACATACCACTTGGTGCCAAGCAATATTCGCACTGTGAGGAGTGCAAACATTTACACACACATCCCAAGGTAAAACCAGAGGTTTCAAAAGAAATCCAGAGTATCCAATGCATTTTGCCCTGCTGTGGGCTTTCTGAGTTCTTTGCAACAAAATATCTTAGTATTTTTCAATAGTCAAAAAAGGAGGGCACGCCAAGAGTTCGCATTTTTCAAGGGGGCCTTGAGTCTATAAAAGTTTGGGAACCATTGCTCTGGAGGGTTATCCCTGCTAAACACAAGGGTGCAGTTCAGTGTCCCTGATCCAGTCCTGCCTTAGTCTCAGCA
>NW_005842239.1:894282-914002 GCF_000455745.1 Alligator sinensis
CAGCAGGAAGATGAGCAGAAATCTCTGGACTTGGAGCGACACCTGTAGAGTGTGAGGCCTGAAAGAGGATGGAGCTGGACTTTTCTCAGTGGTGACAGATGATAGGACAAGGAGCAATGGGCTCAAGCTGCAGCAAGGGAAGTTGAGGTTGGATATTAGGAAAAACGTTTTTCACCAGGACAGTAGCAAAGCATTGGAACAGGCTCCCCAGAGAGGTGGTAGACTCTCCATCCTTGGAGGTTTTGAAGTCCCATCTAGATAAAACCCTTGTCTGGGATGATCGAGTTGGGGCTGGTCCTGCTTTGAGCAGGGGGTTGGACTACGTGGGGTCTCCTGAGGTCCCTTCAACCCACATTTTCTGTGATTTTCAAACTGCTATAATCTGCTGCACTGACCTCCAGTGTAATACAGGCCAAAAAAGTCCAGCCAGGGACTCTTGCAGGAGCCCAGCAACATGGGGATGAGTTTGGAAGCTGAGTTTTGGAAGACTGTGAGACTTGTCTATGCAGCATCAGCAGGCGGTTTTGGGAAGGCATGCTCTACCCATGTCCCACCGACCCAAATCGGTGATGAGCGCCATAGTGGGAAGTTCACCCATGAGGCTGCCCCAGCGCCCTTTCTCAGATCTGCCGAAAACCGAGGGCTCGAGATCGGGTCGGCGGGTGCAGCGTTGGACATGAGTTCAGAGCAGCTTCACTGCCCTTCGGTGCTGGAGAGGGTCGCCAGCTCATGTCGGTGGGCCAGGCTCAGACCTGCTATGGATTTAATAATGTGGTATGCACAAGCCTGCAGGCACGGGAAGCAACGCAGAACCTGAAATGGCCCCTGGTAGCAGGTTCGCTTCCTGCTTGGTGCATTTAGCAAGACAGAGACCAGCCAGCTGCACGAGCGGCTTCAAACCTGGATGCTACAAACAGCTGGGGATGCAGACTCATCCGTCCAAGCCAATCCACCCACCTCCAGGGCCCCTCCAGAGACACATAAAACAGGGGTCAGCCTTCATTAGCAAGGTGCCTGTTTCCATGTCTTGGTCTACCCAGCTCTCTAATTACAGGTCGTGCTATGGGTCGGGCTGGCGCCAGCTGGGATAAAGCTCAGGGCCTGGGCTGAGCTCAGAGGCAGCAGTAAGGCTCTGGGCTACTTAATTTGGATGACTTCCTTAATCAAAACAAGGAAATTAATTTTGTTTTTCATGGAGATGCAGGGATCGAGGAGCGAGCGATGCCTGCATCACCCTGCCTCGAGGCAATGCAGGATTGCCCCCTCCTATTACCAACGTTTTGGCCATGCCTATCCCTCCCAGCCAAGAACAGGGTTAAATGCACACAGGGAGACACAGACCTGACCCAAGTAACCTGCAATCCAGACAGGCACAATGGGCAAAGCAGGGGAGGAAAGAGCCACCCTCCATCCGCTTCACCACCAGGGATGGAGAGCATGACTTGGCCAAGGGCACCCAGGGAGTCTGTGGCAAGCTGAAGAATCAATCCCAGAATCCCTACATCCTGGACCAGGCCTTGGCAGCCCATCCGCCAACACGGTTAAAATGAGCTGGGGGTATTGCCGATGGCACACATGGAGTGATCAGGCTGGTATCACATCTGACTTCAGCCTGGATCCCCTTGGATGGGCCAAGGAGGCTCAGCTGGGCCTTGGACCCTGTTATTTTTATCCAGAGCCTTAAGCACTAGTGCCTACAGCACCATGCACTAGGAGGCTGCACCTTAAGTCTTCAGGGATTGCCCAGGGGTAACCTGGACTCACCAAATCATAAAAAATGAGGTTGGAAGGGAGCTCAGGAGGTCGCATCTAGTCCAACCCCTGCTCCGAGCAGGACCAGCCCCAACTGCATCATCCCAGCCAAGGCTTTGTCTACCTCGGTCTTAAACACCTCCAAGGATGGAGACTTCACCATCTCGCTGGGTAACCTGTTCCAGTGCTTCACTACCATCCTAGTGAGAGAGGTTTTCCTAATATCCCACTTAAACTTCCCTTGCTGCAGCTTGAGCCCATTGCTCCTTGTCCTGTCATCTGGCCCCACTGATAACAGTCCAGCTCCAATTCCTGGTCTAGCTCCAGTGTAGGATCAACCCTGGAAAAACCATAGGTAAAACTACACCACATCGCTCCATGGGTTATGTGTCTGCAGCTTGTCCTGCAGCAGCCTCTTGCTCAAGGCAAACAGGCTGTTACCCCTGCTCCGACAGCCTCTCTAATGTGGTGCAGGCACCTACTCTGGACTCATTCAAGAAACACTTGGATGCTTATCTTGCTGGGGTCCTTTGACCCCAGCTGACTTCCTGCCCCTGGGGCAGGGGGCTGGACTTGATGATCTTCGAGGTCCCTTCCAGCCCTGATGTCGATGAAATCTATTAAATCAATGCATCTAATAGAATAACTCTGAATAACCGCACATCTGTTCACTCCACATCCCAGCCTAGCTTGCATCAGTGCACCATACCAAAGTGGCACTGCTGTAAGTGTACCACCTACCCTAAGCCATTATTTCCTGCTCTCTTACATGACTGCTTGTACACCCAGGGTGGCTGGAGCTGTACAAGGCAGAAAATGGCCCCTTCTGTCCCCCTTCAGGCTTTCAGTCTGAACAAAATCTGCATCCTAAGAACCTCCACCAATGCCAGGAAGGACGGTGAGTAGTTCTCCACCTTCCTCGCTGCATTCAAACGGTGCTTGGGTTTTGACCAGCCATCCAAAACCCACTGAAACTTTCCACCAACTTCAACGGATCTGGCATCAGGCCCCGTGATGAGACATAAGCACTGCTTTGCTACTCCCTCCCGTAACATCATGGGGTTACTTGGGCTCTGAATTGCCACGGTGCAATAATGCCAAAAGCAGACACGTGGCAGAGTCTGCATTAGGTCACCATGTTAAATGATCCCTGCTGGCGGGGGATCGGATCCAGCATGACACCCTGCTCAGACGCGGATGAAGCCCCAGTGTCACACTGGTGGCAGCCACCGGGCACGTGGGCCTTTTCCGGTGCAGCACAGAGCACTTGACCTTCAAAGAGACTTTCTTTCCCATGAAAGTCACTTTCTGCACCAATGTCATTCTTAATGGTATGCAGTAATAGGCCGGCTTGTCTTTTCCATTTCCTGATGGGAGATGGATTGTGTTTCAAGCGCATCAAAGGCTATTGATATAATGGCAGGTACCCTGATGCCTCGCTCGGGCTGATCAATAGGATATCCGTAACCAGACACGTTTAGCCAGAGCAGGGATAATAAACTCTTCACACATGCTATTAGGAGGCCTCTTTTTCTCTTCTCCCTTGCTGATTTGAGGCGAGGTGAGGGGATGGGGAAGGCAGGCACCATGCAGCCATTTTGATAGATCGGTGATTTATCCGTCTGAGGAGCTTTTCGATTTCACTGTTAAGCAAAACGCATAATTGCTCTAATGCATTAAAAGGTAATTTCATAGCGTAGCGTTCAGCAAAACACACACTGCTCCCCTCGTCCAAACGGATTGCCAATCAAAGGGCCCTCCACTTAATGACAGGGTGTTTAAATGGGCTTGCATTTTACGAGGTAATCCATTATGCTATCATTAAAAACCATAAAAAATAGAAAGTGAGGCTCACTCCATTTAATTAATCGAATCTCTCCCCCTGCCTCCGACCGGGGAGTGCTTGATGGCATAGGGCCCTGCAGCCTGCTGTCTTCCAGATGTTGGGCTCTTTAACCCTTCGATCGTTTCCAGAAACAGCTCAATTGCTTCAGTTATAACTACAGTCATGTCGTTCCACAGCCAGAGCCCGATCTCTGTCTGAGGCTTGAAAAGAAAAGGCATAACTTTTATCGAGCTTCTTGTCACCGACTGCTTAAGTGGCAGCTCTGAACAGAAGGACCTGGGGGGACAGGGGACAAGAAGCTGGACAGGAGCCAGCAGCGTGCCCTGGGTGCCAACAAGGCTACCAGCATCCTGGGCTGCATCGGCAGGAGCGCTGCCAGCAGATCGAGGGATGTGATTCTCCCCCTCTATTCAGCACTGGGGAGGCCACATCTGGAGTCCTGTGTCCAGCTGTGGGCCCCCACTACAGAAAGGATGTGGACACATTGGAGAGAGTCCAGTAGAGGGCAATAAAAATGGTTGTGGGGCTGGGCAACATGACTTGGGAGGGGAGGCTGAGGGAGTCTGCAGAAGAGAAGACCGAGGGGGGTTGAATAGTAGCCTTCACCTCCCTGCAGGGAGAGGATGGGGCTGGACTATTCTCAGTGGGGGCAGATGACGAGACAAGGAGCAATGGGCTCCAGCTGCAGCAAGGGACGTTGAGGTTGGGTATTAGGAAACAGTTTCTGACAAGCAAGGTAGTAAAACACTGGAAGAGGTTTCCCAGTGAGGTGGTGGAGTCTCCATCCTTGGAGATTTTGAAGATCCGGTTGGACAAAACCCCGACTGGGATGATGTAGTTGGGGCTGGTCCTGCTTGGAGAAGGGGGTCGGACTAGATGTGACCTCCTGAGGTCTCTTCCAGCTATCCTTGTCTACGATTCTATACCAGGGGTGGGCAAAATATGCCCCACGGCCAGATCCAGCTTGCCAGCAGATTCAGTCCAGCCCGCCAGTGGACATCTGCCAACCCACTAGGTTTGGCCCAGGGGCGGCTGGCAGCTCCGGCCACCACATGGTGCCAGACAGGCAGGTGGTACTGCTTCCACCCAGCAGCATCAGCCCTTGATGCCACAGTATCAGCTGTGGCCCCAGGTGGGGTTTACACCACAGTGGACGAGCGGCGGCATCAGCTGTGGACACCGTCAGCCGGTTCAGGAAACCCAATGCAGAGCCTGCTGGTGGCATCCGCAACCAAGAACTTTTTTGCAACTATTTAGTTGGTCTAATAAAAGATATCACATCTCTCCAAAGGATCTTGCCTGCCTGTGTCCTTAGACCTTACAACCATAAACCCATTTGTACATTTGGCCCTTAGTCCTTTAGTTTGAGCTGCTGTGGCTCCTGCTGCTCCTTCGGGAGGTGCCCAGTCACACCCGAGCGATGCCCAGAGCCCGCGTGTAAAGTCCCCCAGGCGCCGCGGTACCAAATACAAAACCGCTGGTAACAAGAACGCTCCGAATTCTCCCACGAAAACAACCTGCTCGTGGCCTTTCAGCAGTTTGCCCAGAGCATTTGGAGCTCCTCATCCAACTGGAAAATCTGCCATTATCCAGACTGCTTAATGACAATAAATTGCTTTTAGTGCTAGAATGGCCTATTATCTCATAAGTCTCAGTCATTAAACTACAGTGGCCTTCAGGATGGTTGCACTCAGCTCACACGTGGCATTTTTTTTTCCTCTCTGAACCCATCCAAGGAGAGAGGTAGTTAGCCACATTAATCTGAAGGCAGGCACCTCTATAGATTAACTAAATAAATGCAAAGATATCAGTGTGATAGCTAGTCCTTTCCACTATAAGCTTAGTGGCAGAACTGAACCACTTGTTCCTTGAACTCTGGGTTGGTCACATGCAGATCCAGATGTGCTGACGACTCTCCAGCTGCTTTTAGGTCTGATAGGTAATTTTAGGCATTACACTAGTGTACAAAAGAAGATCATGAATGGACCCAATGGAGAACTAGTACCCTTGGAAGAATAAGGAATAAAATTATATCAGCTTTAATTCACCACTGAATTCGGTTTCATCTGTTTGCAACTGCGTTGCAAGAGCTGTTTGCTGAATGCAAGTAGGATACCGAAGAAGGGTGTTTGTGCCTGAAAGCTTGCAAAGAACTATTTAGTTGGTCTAATAAAAGAAACCCAAAAAGCTTTGCCTGCCAGTAGGATACTCCCTGTGTCTAGGTGTGAAGCACACTTATAGCGTGAGCCACTTGGGAATAGTGACGCATCTGTCTGTTCCTGCTTCGAGAGTAATTTAAATCAGTATACAAAACCAGCCAAAATGACACCCGCATGCGTGCATGTGTGCCCGTGCCCTTTGCATCCATCAGCTGCTAATCGTGCTTTTCAATGTCACAAGAATAATTCCTTTAACTCAATATAATGACAGCCAAGAAATAACGAGACTTCCCCGACAGTTCAGCCAGCGGAGCAAGAGACAGCTTGTCTACAAGTGACTCCAATCCCTTTTTAGAGTCACTCTTCCACCAAATCCAGCCTTGGTGACTTCCAAGCGGCTGGGTTTTCTGAACCAGGCATCCCAAAATACGTCATGGCTGAAACACAGACAAACCTCGCTGTTCTTACAGCCCCGTGCAGCATCGAGGTGTTTATACGTCCCTCCTCATCAAGGTGCCTGAGCATCTCAGAGTCCTCTGGGCCCTCAACGTTACCTCCTGCCTTCCTCATGGTACGGAAAGGGAAGAGGTGGATTATGTGACCTGTTCGAGCTTGCTCAAGTACAGGTTAACCTGTATCTCAATCCTGTTCCTGAATAACAAATGCATCCCCCCCTGCTAAACCCATAGATGTTAAGGCACCCTGAGGATGGACCAGCCTGACCTCCGGCGCAGCTCAGTCCAGGAAGCCATGCATGCATCTCATTGCTGTTTGAGCAGAGAGGAGATCTACCAAGATGGCCTGTTGGCTTGAACAACACGGTGAACCCACCATAGCCCCAGCAAGTTGTGCCATTGGTTTCCTCATCACCCTCATCACATTCAACAGCTGAACCTTATCTCTGCTTAGTTGCAGTTTCCAGCCATTGGATCGTGTTATGCTTTTTGACGCTGGAACAAAATCACCGATTCTCACCCTTCTCCTTCCCACACAGATCCCTGTAGACCGCTGCCAAGTGACCTCCCTTGAGCTTAATGACTGAGCTCCCAAAGTGTCTCAGCATCGGGCTTGTTTTCTACAACTCAGCCTTGCAGTCCCTTCCAATGTTTCAACATGGTTTTGATGTGCTGGCACCGACACATTATCCAGTCATCACCTGCAGCCATGAGCATCCTCTATGATCATCCCATATGTGCATGAAGTGGCACAGAGCCATGGGAATGTAGGGCTGGAAGAGAGATCACCGAATCCTGTCCCTTTGCAGTGAGTCAGGTGAAGTGTATTTAGACCATCCCTAACCTAATCTCACAAGCATCACTGCTCTGAGCTAGAAAGCATCTCCTTATATCATCTTTGCTGCAAAGCTGCTTTTCTTTGTCCTGTCACCAGGAGGACGTGAAGAACAATTACCCTTCATAAGAACTGGCAGACAAGGTAACATGTCAGAAGATCGCTCTCATATTTCCCCTTATCCTTTCCAGACTAGGCAAACCCAAATCTTTCCACCTTTTATGACTTCCAGACCTCTTGTCATTCTTCTCCATAGTCTCCAATCCACCCTCAGTGGACGTGCGGTGCCCAAAACTGGACACAGCGGGCCAGCCAAACCAACCGCAAGGAGAGCAGAAAATTATGTCCTCAGGGATAGTCCTGTTAAACTATCTCAGGATAAGACCTGCCTTTTCTGCAACAAAAGCCAATTCTGGACTCACCTCCAGGTCCTTTTCTGCAAAAGAAAAGAAGAAAAGAAGAACTGCCTAGCCAGTTATTGCCCTTTTATATTTTTGCCTTTGATTTGTGCAGTACTTTGCACTTCTGCTGCCAGATTTCTTCCTCTTGATTACGGACCATTTCTCCAGCTTGTAAGGTTTATTGTGAATTCTGACCACAGGTGCCCTCCCTCCCAGTCCAGTGGCTCTCAACTTTTCTTACACTCAAGGCACCCCTCGTTGGACTCAAGGCACTCTTCAGAAAATGCCAGCTCTTCGTTTGCACTTGTTTTTTGACTACAGGAAAGTAAAAGAGCAATCCCTCTGTTGCAAGGCACTCAGGGAGATTACAAAAGGGAAGGCTATTTTTAACACTATGGATTCCTATTTGAAACCTCTGAGTTTATCATGTGCATCGTGTTTGCACACCTAAGAGTGCTAACACTGCACAACACCCTTGAAAGGATCTCAAGGCCCTGCAGGCTGAGAATCACTGCTCTAGTTTCAGCCAGATCAAAAATGAAAATATTGAACAGGGATCACTTAGGCATCTCCTCCCAGGCAATCCAAAGACAATGTTGCTTAGTGGATTGATCACTGGACTGGGACTTAAAAATCATAAAATCACAGAAAATGAGAGTGTGAAGGGACCTCAGGAGGTCACACCTAGTCCAACCCCCTGCTCAAAGCAGGACCAGCCCCAATTCCATCATCCCAGACAAGGCTTTGTCTAGCTGGGTCTCAAACACCTCCAAGGATGGAGATTGCACCACTTCTCTGGGTAGCTTTTTTCAGCAGTTTACTACCCTCCTAGTGAGAAAGTGTTTCCTAGTATCCAACCTCAATTTCCCTGGCTGCATTTTGAGCCCATTGCTCCTTGTCCTGCCATCTGCCCCCACTGAGAACAGCCCAGCTCCATCCTCTTTGCAGCCCCCCTGCAGGGAGGTGAAGCTGCTGTTCAATCCCCCTCCGTCTTCTCTTCTCCAGACTAAATCAGCCCAGGTCCCTCAGCCTCTCCTCACCAGTCCTGTCCCCCAGCCCACAACCATTTCCATTGCCCTCCACTGGACTCTCTCCAATGTGTCCACATCCTTTCTGTAGTGGGGGCCCACAGCTGGATACAGGACTCCAGATGTGACTTCCCCAGTGCTGAATAGAGGGGAAGAATTACCGCCCTCGATCTGCTGGCAACGCTCCTACCGATGCAGCCCAGGATGGCGGTCGCCTTCCTGGCACCAAGGGCACACTGCTGGTTCCTGTTCAGCTTCTTGTCCCCTGTCAACTCCTGAGTTGTATTCCCAAGTTGACTTCTATTCAGTGACCTGCTGGGCAATGTTGGACACATCATTTGCTTTCATCATGCCTCAGTTTCCCCTATCTATAAAATGGGTGCAATGACATCAATCATTTCTACAAACTGCTGTTGAGATGTATGAAAAGCACTGAGAAGGGGGAAGGCATTATTAGGACAAACTTTTCCCTGTCCTCCCTTCGGACCTCAGACTGCAACATCTCCATCTCACAAACCATTTCCCACTCAGCTGCTCCCATCACCCCCTTTCACCCAAAGCCTTTTGTGTTTTCCAAGTATTTAACAAAGGTCGGAGGCAGTGCTGAGGCTGCATTAACATTAATCATGCCTGGCTGGCTCTCAATTAGGAAGACTCAACCTATTTTGTAACCACCCCCCCCCCCCCCCCCCCGCCCCCCCAACCCCCCCCGCCCCCCAAGCCCCCACATCGCTGCTCCGCGGCTGTTTTGAAATGAGCGGTGGCTGCCTATTAGTCAGGAGCCCAGAGGTTGAAATAATGAATGGACTCAACAGGTAGATCACAATGTCGGGATGCATAGTGGTTTCTTCTTTGTATTTATTATTATTATCCCTGCTTTCTGTGATCTTGGCTCCTGACTGTCCTTGCAACAAAGCCCCCTGAGACCATGAAGATGAAGAAGAAAGCCAAAACCTCATTTAATTGGCCAACCCTGGTTTTAAATACAGCTTTTTGAGGTCAACACTTGGAACAGGGTGAATAGCAAAAGTCCTGTCACAAAAAAAACTACCAAGCCATCATTGTTTAGTGTCAGTATTTTGTTCAGAGAACTTTTTTATTTCTTTTTTGGTTATTGGCATTTGGTGCATGTCTCAGGCTGGGACCCTGCAAGATCATCGAGTCCATTGAAAAGAGGGAGCTGCCGCATGGGCCAGCTGACGACGATGTCCGTGCATTAGAAAACTGCATCAGAAATGATGAGCGGTCCAGCAAACCTGTCCCGAGACAACATTTACATTGGAGAAGAGGGAAGGGGGACGTGATACAAGTCTTCAGACATGAAAATTTAGGGCAGCGATTCTCAATCTTGGTGCCATGCCATATTATCACTGTGAGGTGTACAAACGCCTCCCCATGATCCGCAGAACAAAGGCAGAGATTTCACATAGGAATCCACAGCGTGGGAGATATTCTGGCCTGCTGTCATTGTTCGGAGCGCTTTGCAGCAGTAGAAATGCTCTATTATTCCTCCAGAGTCAAAAGACGAGTGAAAGCAAAAAGCTGGCGTTTTCCAAGGGGTGCTTTGAATCTAAAAACGTTGAGAACCACTGGCATAAGGGAAGGTAAAAAACCATTCTCTAGAGTCACTGGGGTAGTGCAAGAAGTAACAGGGCTTAAATTACAGCAATGGAGATTTAGATTAAACATTGATAAAACTTTCTAACTGGCAGGACACTCGAGCACTGGAACAGATCCCTTCAGAGACTCTGAAATCTCCATCAGGGAGTTTTAAAGAACAGGCTGGACACATGGTTCAGGTATAGCTGGTCCTGCCTTGGGGCTGGACAGCAGACGAGGTGCTACCTTGAAGCCCCTTCCAGCCCCGTCCTCTACGATTGACTGATTTTGAACATTTATGCCAAATGATGCAGTGACCCAAAGTTACTAAACCCACACTGAGATACCCCGATAGGTGGCTTGACTGTCAAAGCTGCTGAGTAGCTGTCGCTCTCGTTGTCTTCGGTGAGATATGTAGGTGCTCATTAGCTCTTGAAATGAAGCTAGGAGGGCCCAGTTCAGCTAAGCATCATTTATGATTTTGAATCATATAGATAGAGATAGAGATAGAGATATAGATATAGACAGAACAAGGAGCAATAACATAGACATAGATATAGCTATAGATGTAGATGTAGATATAGATATAGGCATAGACATTTTGTATCTACATCTATAGCTACATCTACATCTATAGCTATATCTATATCTATGTCTATGCCTATATCTATATCTACATCTACATCTATACCCCAATATGTGGCTTGACTGTCAAAGCTACTGAGTAGCTGTCGCCCTCGTTGTCTTCAGTGAGATATGTAGGTGCTCATTAGCTCTTGAAATGAAGCTAGGAGGGACCAGTTCAGCTAAGCATCATTTATGATGATGAATCATATAGATATAGATATAGACAGAACAAGGAACAATGATATAGACATAGATATAGCTATAGATGTAGATGTAGATATAGATATAGGCATAGACATAGATATAGATATAGATGTAGATATAGATATAGCTATAAATGTAGATGTAGATATAGATGTAGATGTAGATATAGATCTAGACATAGTCATAGATATAGCTATAGATGTAGATGTAAATATAGATATAGATGTAGATGTAGATATAAAATCACAGAGCTGGAAGGCACCTTCACAGGTCATCTAGTCCAACCTCCCACCAGAGGCAGGATCATCCCAATCCAAAGCATCCTATACAAATCCATTGCCTAACCTATTGGTAAAGCTACCATCAACCCTGGCACAACCACTGGACATAACACCCTACCTATCCTGACACAAGTAAAGCAGGAAGAAAATAATGGCCAATGCCCCGCTGCTGCATGGGTTTCATAGATGTTAGGGGCTGGAAGGGACCTTACAGATCATCGCGTCCACCCCCCGTGCACTCGATAAAATACAAACAAGACATCCCAGGAAGAGGGCTATGCCCCACTACAGAGGAAGGCAAAACCCCCCATAGCTCATAATAATCTGATCGTGGGGTAAAACTCCTTCCTGACTCCAAATAGGACGACCGGTGTGACTCTGAGCAGAAGAGCAAGTTCCTCTAGCTGAGGTTAAACGCCTGTCTCAAATCACTTAATAAGGACCAGCTGCTGGATCAGGACCACAGTGCTTGGCTTTCCCGGGAACTCCTACTGAGTTTAATTCTTATTCAGTGGGACAATGAATATATGCAGCTGAAATGCCAGGGATGAAGAAGGACCATATTTGAGATTGTAGGAATATGGGGGAGAAAAGCCTGAGAAAAGATGATCAGCCTGGAACATGACAGCGAATAAGGCTGGGAAACAGACTCGCTAGGGAAGTGGGAGAAGCCTTGTAGCTTAAGTTATTTCAAAGTGCAATGGCTCAAACATCAGATGACAGACTGATAAGAAAAAAACCCAGCCTTCACCATAAGGGCAGAGCTGCTTCCCACTCTTAACTTCTGTGGTGCTATTTAACTCATGCACGATTTGGGCTAGTACATAATATCTGCTTCTAACTTATCTACAGCCTCTGTACCAAGCAAGATGGGGAAATGTTAACACGCACACACACATCTCTTGATGGTGAGACGCAAATACACCCATTTAATTATAAACGCAAGGCCACAGCTCATATCAACGCTTCCAGATTTCAAAATTAGATCATTTAGGTTTTCCTTGATCAAAATTTGGACCAAAAAATATTTGGATAAAACATTCACAAGAGTTTCTTCCTTGAGCAGCCACCTCTGTATTACTGTGTCTTCATTTCCAACTGCAGATTTTACCCTCGTGAAAGCATCCTTGGATAAAAGGTTGTAGCCGGATTGGTCTAGAGGAAAAAAGCAATCAGGGCTCGTGGATATAATAAAAGATATCACCTCTGTCCACAAGCCCCAATTACTTGGATAGAAGGCTATCCAGAAGTGCAAAATACTATGGCATTGCACCCAGTCCTCTCCAAGTATCAGACAATTTTATTTTGTTTCCTAAACAGGATTCCTAGCATGGGTACTCATGGGACACCCAGTACCGAGGTATGTGAGCACCTCTTAAATGCAACTATCCTCACATCACCTGTGGCATTCAGGTCGGTGACACAATGACATGCCAAGGTCACGCAGGAAACCTATGGCAAACCAGTGATTGAACCCAGGACTCCCAGGGAATAAGCAAGTGCCTTAACTCCAGGAACATCCTTTGCCTTCACCAGCACCATATCCCCATTTCACAGACGGGGTAAGCACACAGAGGGTCAGACAGTGAACGAGCCAGGAGAACAACCCAGGAGCCCTGTTTCCCACTCCCCTGCCCTCATTGCTGCTACTACAGAGCAATGTGGGTGCAGCTGGTCAAGATGACTAAAGCTAGTGGTATCCGATAGCCCTGGAGCAGCCAGCGAGATGCATGCTGGACACTGGCTCTCACCGCGCATCTGCAGGGATCATGCCTGGTATTAGCAATGGTTCACACAGGCTTCACACAGGAGGGTTTTGCCTGGAAAGCAGCTAAACAGCACATGCAAAGGGTTGGGTCACGAACAACCCAGCTATCAGCCAGCTCACAGGAATCGGTCCCCCTCTCCTCACCGCAGCCCCCTCCCGGGAGGTACTTTTGCTCAGGCGTGTAACCTCAGCCACGTGCATCATGCCTCGGACTGCCCTGAAAGCCTGGCCAAGAGGCTACCACTTTCCCAGGAAGTGAAAGCATCTTCTGAAGCACCCACATGGCCAAGACGAGGGCAGTCTGCAGGAGACAGCACCGAGCCGCCTGGCTCCGAGTCCCAGGATGGCACTGCTGTTGTGCTCGGAAAATAATCCTGCCTGCAGCCCTTGCTCATCCAGAATTGCAACCAAGCTGCAGCCTGCTTGGGGCCTATGGTCAGAATAGGAACCAGAAAGGATAAGAGAAATAATGCCAGTCGTGATAAGCATAGGGGTGGCGGTGCAATGATGCGATGATGTTAACACTTGGCACTAATATAGCCCTTTGCCGGCGCCGTGGTTATTATTGCCATCTCTCATCTGTGCTCTCGCTGAGCCTACGGACGGCAGGGGAGATTAGGTCTGGATGGTGCTCGGTGACCCATGGACACAAAAGTCAGACAGAGCCCTGACCCCGGGAGCTGACAAGCGCTTCTGCGGTAATGCAGCGCCTTTGTGTTACAATGAATGGACCGGATGGACGAACAGACAAGACATGCAAACTATTTTACAAACGCTTGGCTCTAATTAGTGCATTAATGAGTAACATGAAGCAGTGCAGACAGCCTGGCAGCTCCCCAAGGTGCACGACGCTTGTAGCTCTGGGGAATAGTCTACTCACGATGGGGACATTTAGGGAAGGGGTGTAGTGCACTCGCAATGGGGACATTTAGGGGAGGGACGTGGTCTCCTTCCAGCCCAGGACCTGCAGGGAAGGGTGTCCAACCCTAGGCTGAGACCCCGGGTTCCTACTCCTGCCAGTGCATCGGGGCCAACCATACGGACGCTGACGGATGCCCAGGGCAATGGTGGGGTCTCATCAAGTAATAACTCCCTGGAAACAGCAATGGATCTCAAGGCATTTTCATTAAACACGGTGGAAACAACAAGCAATTATTGTGCTTGGCAATTAGGCACCGTTCCAGATGATGTTTCCCATTAGTATCCCAAAAGGTATGATGGGGAGGAGCAGGGAGACGTGGGCCCCCCGGGTTCGGGAGCAAGGGGTTCTCTCCCGGTCTCGGATAAAAACCCACCCGAGGCTCCCAGCATGCAGCAGGGGTGACATCTACTGGCCATATGGCCCAGTAAATACGTGCGTGGTTTTTTTGTCTTCCACCTGCTCCAGCTGTAAATGGGCGTCCAAGAGGTCACCTAAATGCTTGGCTATGCCACAGGAGCTGGCACAACCCCTCCAGGTCTCAGGGTTCAAGCTGGTGCTATACCAAAATCCTCAGCTCCACACAGCCTCAAGCTTGACATGGTTTGGATGCAAGCTCCACTTAGCAGCCCATCACCAGTGAGGTGTAGGCAGATCTCCTTCGTGATGGACAGCATCATGATGTCTCCTTGCCCATGCTACTGCACGGTAGCTGCACCTGGTGCAGCTCGTGGGTTCCTCAGTCCTGATGTATAACTACTTAAGCTTGCTTCCTCCAGAGACCCAACCGCCCCTGCAGTGTCTTGCCAAAAGATATCCAGAAGCCACCATGCTCGCAAGGAGCCGTGAGTGGCCTCCTGGTGCCAGGAGCAAGGCGCCCGGTGCTGCAGGCGCAGAGGAGGGGACGGTTGCTGGTGGCAGGTGCAAGTCAGGGGGAATGGATGGGGGTGTCTGTAGCATGGTGGGGGTTGCCACGTAGTCTGGGCAGAGATGGTGGCAACCTGAGCTGGCCTAGAGAAAGGGCCACCAATTTCTGTATGCATTTCCAACCCGGTGACAAAACGCAGCCTGGTGCAGCCACTTTTCTCCTACCTCTGTGAACCATTCCTTCCCCTCTGTGTTTTTTCCATCAGTCTGTCCTTGCAGGAAAACCTCTCTCGCTGGCTTCCCCATGCCCCATGAAGAACAGGGCACCCAGTGCTGCTGTCTCAGCCTCTCTGCTCTTGCAAAGCCTTGCCCGCACTGTTTGCCGGTTGGATCTGTATCCACCCCTGCAGGCTGCTGATGAGCGGCGGCTGTAAGGGGCACCCTGTGTCTGGGGTTTGATCCTGCCAGAGAAGGATAGTGGCACGGGCAGGACTGAGAACTGGGTAATTGGGTTTACTTCCATCAGGCCACCTGAAGACTTTGGATGCAAGTTCCCAGGAGCAGGGAGGTTTTTTCTGCTTGGCATGCGAGCAAAGCCAGGGGCAGGGCGTCCTTGCCAGTGACTGATGCCATCATCATCACAACAGTCAATTTGCTAGCTCTTGCCCACCATCAGGAGCCTTGATCCTCCACTGACGGAGCTCAGTTAACTCCACCAAAGCCCTAACTCTGCTTTGCAAAGTCACTCGCTTGCATCTAATGAGCAGGGAAGGTTTCCCGAGCCCTCCCCACCAGCACTACGCAGCCCTACCTCCCACAGCCCCTCACACTTTATCCCTCTGCCACCCCTACCAGGCTGCTATCCAATCTACTGCACCTGCACTCCCCATTACTGTATCTCGATGCCCCCGGCAGACAGCGGGCATGCCCATTCTTCTGCTGCAAGTGGCTCCTCTAGCCAAGCAGCAGATGCCACAGGCTTTTTATTTAAGCAGGTGGTACCCAGCAGGGTGCAAGAGAGCCAGGCCAGCATCTCTGCTTCTAGCCTGTACATCTAGAGAGCCCACAGATAGGGATAGGGGGATACCTGGAAAGAGAGGGTGGTCCAGGAGGGGAATAAGAGTCCTAAAGTTGAACAGTATGTGCTCCACACAGCGCATCCCAGTCTGGATGCAAGCAACATCCAAGCACTCTGCCTGCCAGGTGTGCACCAAACCAGCACCCCCTCACAGTGATCGGGGGCATGAGCTGCTGGACATGCCACTTAGCCCTCCATCAGTGCTACCTGCACACCAGTATCTAGTCAATGGGCGCCAACTGTGTTGACTGGAGGATGATCTCTACCACGGCTCATTGATGGGTGACTTAAGAGTCCAGGCCTTGAGCCACAGATCCACCTGCAGAAGTTGCAGGTCTTTCTGCAAGGGAGAGCAAGCTTTCCTTCCTCTTCTTTCCCTTCTCTGCTTCAAGGGCAAGCCACTTTACCTCGAAACGGCCTGCCACTTGGTTGAGGTGGCAGCGCCATTGGAGTCTACCAGCAGCCAGGTCCTCCCAGCTCATGAGATCAGTAGCTGTTTCCTTGAGGTCTGCCTTCAGTGCATCTTTGTAGCACGTTCTCTGGTTGCAAATGCAGCAGTAAGTGCCCAGGAGGGCAGGCTGTGGGCATGTAAAGCCATGGCCACTCCCCTAGCCCAGGCACGAAGAGCAAGGCAATATCTCCGCAGCCCCATAATAACTCCAATTAGAGGCATTTCACCGTGGATCTTAACGGCCTTTGCCACCCCATCAAATGCATTGGCTACATCAGACTAAAAGGTCTTTAGCAGTGCAATGAAGGCTGTGCCCAACCGTGCGGTTGCTCGAGCACAACAGGACATGCACACAGCAGCATGCACCTTCAAAAAGACCTGTCCCCAAAGCAAAGCACTGCCCCTCACTTCCCATCCAAACAAGCCTCAGGGGACACACATCAGCCATAAGGTGTGATGCGTGGTCACGCAAACACCACCCGCTTAGGGTAACAGGGGACAGCAGAACAGAAAACATCCAGAACAGAACAGACCTTCCTAGTGTAGCAGAATAAACCATGCACTGGGCACAATACAATGGGCACAGTCAGGTAAGGGGCGATTTCTATGCCACCGTATGCTCCCGGTACATACCCATCTCTGATCCCAGTGGTAAATGGACATGCCAGCACAGCACAGCAGGTGCCATTAGCAGAGCTCTCCAGTGTGGTACTTCCTAGACCCCTTTGCCTACTTTCCAATTGTGCCATAACAAGACAAAAATACACCATTTGTATCACGCAAGGTGCAAGAGGAGAAGGACCACCAACCTACCAGGTGTGTTTCCCTATAGGTCTGAGTGTGTTGAGAAAAGACCGAATGGTGCTGGCGGCTCTCTGGCACGGCTGCTGACTTCCACATCTGCTTGGGTGGCAAGCACCGGCGCAGGGTCCTTACAGCCGGTCATTGCTATCTGAATTACAACTACATGTAAAAGCTCCAGGTCGGATCAGGAACCCAATGGACCAGGTGCAGGACAAACTCTAATCACCCATGCCTAACCAAAACCGGGCAGGAAAACAGAGGTGAAGAGACACCTCCAAGGTCACACAGCAAATCAGCAGCTGAATGGGAGACAGTCCCAGTCCCATGCCTCTCCATCAGGTCATACTGTAGCCCCAGTTGCTGCTACGTCTACACGTGAGCATTTACTGCGCAGTAACCAAAATTACTTCACAGTATAGGCACGTGTCTACACATGCATGCCTGTACTGTGCAGTAAACATGGTGACTTACACCAGCTTGAGTATCATGCAGGTATCAAATTTATGCCCAATTAATTACTGCACAGTAACGCACATGTAGATGCCTTATGGTGCACTAACACTGTGTGTGTGATCTGGCTCAGGACTAACTTTAGTCCCAAGTCACACCACACACAGCATTAATGCACTTTAACGCCTGCACGTATAGATGTTGGCCTATTCCCGCTTGCTGAGCAGTAATTTACTGCGCAGTAAATTTAAACTGATGTAAATGCATGTGTAGACATGCCCATAAGACTCATAGAGAAGTATGGTTGGAAAGGACCTCAAGAGATCATCCAGTCCAACCTCGGTGAGAGCAGACAATCAAATGCAACTGTCTGGCAAGACTGATAGATGAGATCTATCCATCGGGGTGCTTACAGGGGAGCTCGCCTTTTAAAAAAGCACTCAACTTGGATTTAAAATCCCCAGTCACCCAAGACCCACCTTAGCCCTCCGTAAGTAGTCCCAATGGTTAATCTCCTGAGAAATTCATGATTCATACCTTTGTTTCTGGTTTGATTGGAAGTTGATCTGCCGTCAACTTCCCACCAGCGAGTCTTGTACATTTGTCTCCCACACTGAATTACCTGTTATTATCACATTTCGGTAGACAGTAACCAAACTATCCCCTGGCCTCCTCTCTGATAAATTAATCCATTTGCAAGCATTGAGACTCTCACTATAAGGCCGGTTGTCTAGTCCCTGAATTATCCCCATGGCTCTTCTCTAAACCCTCTCTACATCCATCTTGAATCATATAGGCAGCAGACTGGGTTGCAGCTCCAGCCCTGTTTCATCTGAGCCCCTCCCAATCTTTTGCATCTTTATCCTTTCCCTGTCAGACAGAAAAGGGCCATTTGAGATTCACCGGCTACAAACAGATGTCTCATTTGTCCTAGGATAAGCCACTTCATCCTGGGACAACATGCGAGGGTTCAGACATCCACATTAATTACCCCAGGATAAATGCTAAGAAGGTTCACAGGATAAGAAGTGCTTAGTGTTTATCCTGGGATGTCACACAGTGCATCTGAACGGTTATCCCGGGACTGCATCATTGAATCAATGGCAAAAAAGCAGCAGTTTACTCAGCAACCCCTGCCTGGAAGAGCAATGTGTGCACATGCCAGTCCCAGGATATCTCTGCTCCAGGCACAACTTTCCCAGGGACAACTGCAATGTTTGCTCCTAACCTGAGGGACACAGTGGCTTGCCCAACATCACACAGGAAACCAGGATAAGGTCTACAGAGTGCAAGATTAGACCCTTAACCACTAAACCAGGATCTAAGCTGCAGCTGTCCTAGTAAATTCAAAGCGCATATGCTAACCCCTCGGCAGTGAGAAAAGTTAGAAAAGTCTCGCTTGCATCCACTCTACCACACAGCCTGCAAAGGCACATGCTTGCTTTGCTGTGGCCAGAGGCCCGGGGCTGCAGAAACCGATGTGGGTGGCTCAGCCGGGCAGGAAGCTTGTCTGCGCGCAGAGCTATTCATCTCCCATGAGTGGGTCCTATGTCACAGCAAGCTGCACAGGATCAATACCAGCTCTGTTATTTTTTTTCCAAGCTCTTAATTAATCTGTGCCTCGCGGTACCGAGGGAGGCTCTCACGTGCAGAGGAAGGAGGCCACCGGTGGGATAAGCAATGCAATGGAGCTACACAGGGAGGCAGGATCCCACTGACCTCAACGGGTAGAAAAGCAAGTAACCCCAAAGATATCAGCTGATACCCCTCTCTCACACATACATACACACATGCCTTCTGCCCCAGACAGGTAGCCCTCCATCTCTGCGAAGGTCAGACCCCAATCTGTGGTGGTTAAGAAAAGCCCGTGACCCATCACTGAAAGTTAATTCAGCAAAGCCAGGCTGGGCCAGCTCAGAGCAGTTCAGCATCAAGGGAGATGGACAGGCTTCACAGGACCTGGCTGGACATCCCCGCTTCTGGGAGGCCCTGATAGTGGTGCCTTAGAAAACAAGGCTGCAGGAGAGCAAATCTATGGACTGCAATCGAGCAGACTGCAACAAAGGGCAAATATTTCCAACTAGGAGTCTCCAGGGATCATCAGAAGATCACACTTGTATGCCCAGCGCTAACTATTAGTTTGCTTTGTAGACCTGGCAGGTGCAAAGGCGGCGAGCCTAGACACGCACGCTCTTC
>NW_005842239.1:914033-915406 GCF_000455745.1 Alligator sinensis
ATCTACGTTGTTCGCCGAGCGGTGCCGTCTCTTCCTTCGGTGGCTGCTTGGAGATGGTGTTTCTCTTCACACAGACAATCAGAGACATTTACAGCTGGAAGGGAGCTCAGGAGGTCACGTCTAGTCCAACCCCCTGCTCCAAGCAGGACCAGCCCCAACTACATCATCCCAGCCAAGGCTTTGTCTAGCTGGGTCTTAAAACCCCCCAAGGGTGGAGATGCCACAGCCTGTTTCAGTCCTCAACTACCCTCCTTGTGAGTATGTTTTTCCTAATATCCAACCTCAACTTCCCTTGCTGCAGCTTGAGCCCATTGCTCCTTGTCCTGCCGTCTGCTCCCACTGAGAACAGCCCAGCTCCATCCTCTTTGCAGCCCCCCTGCAGGGAGTTGAAGGCTTCAGGTAGTTAAAGGCGTGGCAGGATGACTCCTGAATGCATAAATAGCCCCTCCACCACTCGCAGCAACCCGCAGAGTTGGCTTAACAAAAATCAAAAAGAAAAAACATAAATGGGATCTTTATCTCCATGCAGCATGTTTTGCAGAGAGAGCTCCCTGACTGAATCTCAGCTCCTTCCCAACACAGCTAGCCTCAGGCCCTAGGGACCAGGCTGGCTATCCATCAATGCTCTATAAACCCACCCCTCATCCTTTGACCCTCCAGGGGCTGCCTTTCCCGAGGCAAAACCGTCTCACTCACCCACCCATCTCCCCACGGGACCTGGACCACACAGCCCCTGCTTGCTGCAAGCCATCTGCTGATCTCTTGCAGGGTCGCGGTGGTTTTCACATAGGTCTACGGTGCTCTGGGGGCACTTTAACCCCATGAATTATTTATGCAGCTCTGTAATACTTCACTGGAGGCCGGGCTGCCCATATACAAGCCATTCTTCATGCTTATAATTCTACCTGTAGCCAGCGGTGGCTCCTGGGAGCCCGAGTTTTCATCTCGGTGGGCCGGCTGCTGAATGCATAAATAGCCCCTCCGCCACTCGCGGCAGCACACGGGGTTGGCTTCAGAAAAAAAAAAAAATCATAAAGGGGATCTTTATCTCCGTGCAACGATGCTGCAACATGCCTCTGCTTTGTGGAGAGAGCTCCATTTAAATGCAAATGCAACTTTTTTTTCTGCCAGGGACTGGAGGGAAAAAGGCTCTCGCAGTGACATGTTGCTTAAAGTACAGCCCGTGGTTTTTAAATTGAATCAAGGTGCAAGAGGCCTTGCCTGAACAGCCCCTGACCCACCTACTGCATCCGCACTCCCCCAAATAGACCAGCACCCAAGAGAAGAGGGAGAAGGCAGGCAGAGTTGGTTTCTCTGGGCTTGGCCCCACCGTGCTGTAGTCAGTAGTTTGGAGGTTGCCTTCAGCAGGGGGT
>NW_005842239.1:915437-921746 GCF_000455745.1 Alligator sinensis
TTGCAGAGAGGGAACGGGAGTGCCTAGAAGTGAGCTGGAAGGCAAGAGGAGGACAGCGAGACAGATGTCCCTGGCGAAGGAAGAGTGGGAAGGAAGGGGGGAGAGAAGCAATGTGGCCTAATGCAAAGGGCCTCCGATGAGAAGCTGGGATAAGACCCTGCATCTAAGCCCAGCTTGGCCACCGGTCGGACAACCCACTTCACCCCCTTCGGCGGCGTTGGGGGCTCAGGATGCAGGGCTGGGACAGCTGTGCCGCAGGGCCTCCCGCCAAGGGGGAGGAGAGGGCAGCAATGAGCATGGAGACAGGGCTACGCCGGACTCAGGGCCACAGGGACCGATGGAGCTGGGCCTGGATGCAGGGGTTCACAGCAGAACTGTGTCTGCGGTGCCGAGGATGCGGCGCTCCAGGGAGCAGGTCTCCGGCCAGCTCCCAAGCTAAGCAGTGGAGACGCTTGTACGTGTTACGTGTGGGGATGGAGGTCCCTCTGTCCAGACACATGGAAACTCTCCCACGTGGGGTTAGCAGCAGCACACAAAGGCAGGACCACGGGTTCCCTGCGTGGTCACGGACATGCCCCAACAGGCATGCATGCAGAGGTTCACACCGCAGCTACAATCACACACACAACCTCTCTCCCCGTCGCATGCCCAGGCTTGGCAGGGGGTTGGTCACACCAGCTTGCTCCCCTGCAGAGCCAAACGGGCAGAGAAAGGCTGCTATAAAGACAAGCAATGTTGCTGAGCTGGTCTCTCCTGCTTGACCGAGGCTGCAAACCAGACCCACACGTGTGCATGCATGAGATGATGCTCCCAGCCAGACACCCATCCGTCTGGAGAGCCACAGGAAACCACCCTGCATTAACCGAGGAGAAGCATCAGTCCACGTCGCATCAGCGTGGACTTGCTGTCCCCTCTCATCATTCAGATCTGGGGGGTTGGCGGGGGCTTTTTTAAGTCTCTTTGCCTGCTAACATCTGATGCACTTCAGTTGCTATGGGGACAACGATTTGCAAGGACAGAGCTCAGGAAGGTCCGCGAGAAGAAAATCAATGCAGCCCGTTCAGGGATCGAACAGTCCCTCTCTGATCAGCTGCCCAGAGCAGGTACTCACGAGAGACAGCGGGCCCGGGGAGTGTTTGCACGAGCCCAGACGATGTGCCGCTCACAGGCAGCATGGTACAGGCCTGCAAAAAAACAGCCCTCCTTTTTGATGCAAACTGGCTTGGGGGTCGCACCCAGAGCGTGGTAGTAGACAGGTCAGTATGGACCTGGAGGGATGTGGGCAGTGGGGTCCCGCTGGGCTCGGTCCTTGGACCTGTGCTCTTCAATGACTTCATCAGTGACTTGGACGTGGGTGTGACGTGTACTCTGTCCAAGTTTGCGGATGATACTAAATTGTGGGGTGAAGCGCACGCTCCGGAGGGCAGGGAGCGATTGCAGGCAGACCTGGACAGGTTAGAGAAGTGGGCAGTACACAACAGGATGCAGCACAACAAGGACACATGCAGAGAGCTGCACCTAGGGCGCAAAAATATCCAGCGCATCGACTGGCTGGGGAACGACCCTCTCAGCAGCGCAGAAGCGGAAAGGGATCTCGGAGTCATCGTGGATCCAAGATGAACACAAGTCGTCCGTGTAATGACATCACCAGCAAAGCTAACCGCACGTTACCATGCACCAGCAGACGCACGACGAATAGATGCAAGGAGGTGATCCTTCCCCTCTATGTGGCATTGGTCAGACCGCAGCTGGAGCACGCGTCCAGTTTTGGGCGCTGCACTTCAAGAAGGATGTAGATAACCTCAAAAGGGTCCAGAGGAGGCCACTCGTATGGTCAGGGGCTTACAGGACAAGCCCGACGAGGACCTTGTCAGCCTCCGCAAGAGAAGGCAGAGAGGGGACCTTGTGGCCGCCTACAAATTCATGAGGGGGACACAGCAAGGGATCGGAGATGCTCCATTCACCAGGGTGCCTCGTGGGGTAACAAGGAGCAATGGTCACAAACTGACAGAGTAGATTTAGGCTGGACATCAGGAAAATCTTCTTCATGGTAAGGGTGGCCAAAATCTGGAATGGGCTCCCAGGGAGATGGTGCTCTCTCCTGCCTTGGGGGTCTTTAAGAGAAGGCTGGACAGGCATCTGGTGGGGTCATCTGACCCCAGCACCCTTTCGTGCCCAGGCAGGGGGTCGGACTAGATCTGCTGAGGTCCCTTCTGACCTGAACATCTATGAATCTATGGATTTGTTTCCCCATAGAAACAAGACCACCCCGTACCCAGAGAAGAGGCGATGTCAGCAGTCAGACTAGAGTCCCCCAGAAAGGTGGGGGTGTTGTCGCACTTCCACGGCCCAATTGGTCTTTTGCCTGATCCCCCCGGGCAGGGGACACGGGCTGGCAGGGACTCTGGGCAGGAAGGAGGGATGGTTAGGAGGTGAAAGCCAGGGAACTCAGGGGCTCTTCCCAGCTGTACCGCTGAATGCAGCTGAGCTGGGTGCAGACTGTTAGGCTGGACACCTACTTTCAAGCACAAAAACACCAGTCCAGATCAGCTAAATCCATAGGTGAAGAGCACCCAACGCTGCCACTAAGGTCAGGAAGAAGTAATGGGTGTCCTTTGGGTTTAGATGCTAGGTCTGATGGTGAACATCTCAGCCACTTCAGGACCCAGCACCGGGCTAGGGCTTAGGAAAGCTGGGCACAATCCCCCCTGCTCCACCACAGACCTGCTGGGTGAGCAGAGCACAGCCCAGCCTTGCCCAGCACCTCCAAGCGCTGCAGATGAGAGTGACGACCTCCTTTGCAAAGTGCTCCAAGACGCGGCTGGAAAGCGCTAGCTCAGGGCTTGGTATTAACATACAACTGGTGAACTGGGCTGAATCCAAGCCAGCGACTCAGGCACCAGCAAGCACTTCTGTCAGCTCCATTACCAGTCCCCTGAGCGACCCCAGCCCATAGCGAACCCAGCTCCCAGGGGGGCTGTCTCGCCCGCAGACTGGCTGAGACTTCGCTAGAGCAGATGCAACAAATGCAATGGGAAAACAGGTGGAGAAAGCAAGAAAGGCCCGAATTCCTCAAAGCACAAAGTCTCAGCGAGAGCAAGACTCTCTGCAGTTTGGACGGTCGTGTAGAAACAGCTCTCATTAGGTATTGCAGCGCGGTCTTCACTGATCAGCCTCCAACCACTGGAGAGCCACATTGCTAACAGAGCCTTCCCCTGTCTTCACCCTCCAGCCAGGAGGGATGGATGCAGGAACAGACATTAGCTTTCCCCGCCCCCGGCAATCAAGTGATGGCTGAAGACAGAGGGACCCCATTAATAAGGGAGCGCAAGATGGACGAGGCGATGAAACACACATATCCCCAAGCAGCTCCTGACGGGGGTCCTGCATGCTCCCCTCACCCAGGGAGCTGGAACATCAATGAAAATAAATAGCCAGGAGGTGACAACTTCCAAACATCCCCAGGGCTGGATGCCACCGCGGGACCTCCTCTCCGGATAGGCATGCGGCCTGGACAGAGGGAGGGACATTGCAATTCCCAGCGGGAGAGCCAGAGGAGAGCAATACATTGCCCAGACAGCTGGCTCTGGCCCTGCAGTCACAGCAGCTGTGGTGTGCATGGATGCATCATCCTGGAGGTGGCCGAATTATCCAGGATACAGGAGCTCTGTTCGACAAAGCCGAGGCCTCCCCACCCAGCACCCTTGGCAATCCCAACACCAAAACATGGAGCAGAGGACATGGAGATCCACAAGCAGAACAACCCCCCACATCGCTCAAGGGGGCACCTGACCCTGGTAGGGGGTCACTCCTGGATGAACCCAGGTCCTGGCTAGCTTTGCTTTCTGATCTTCCCTCCTCTCCCAGTGGGCCAGCAGCAGTTGGGTTAGGCTTAGGAGAAGAAGGGGTGACAGACACAACAGGGCTCATCTGCATATGCAAATGAGATGCAAACACCATTGCTTAGTCCATGCAGATTAATTCCTTGGCATCTCTACGGGCCCATGTAGGCAAGTCTAGTGAGATCTGGCAATCCTCACTGGCTAGCTAGATCAGTAGTGCTCAAACTTCTTTAGGCCCAAGGCACCCCTTGTTAGGCACCGCACTACACAGGCCCATGGAGATGCTGGGGAATTAATCTGCATGGACTAAGCATTGCAGCCTACACTGATCAGGCTAGGACAGCGATTCTCAAGCGGGCATCCTAGTACTTCAAGATCCTTTTAAGGGCCTTAAAAAGGAAAATGCCAGCTCTTCATCTTCACTCATCGTTTGACCTTGAAACACTAATAGGGCACGTGTGCTGTTGTGGAGAACTCAGACCACAACGTGGCGGAGCGGCTCTGACACTACGGGTTCCTCTTCAAAATCTCTGGGTTTATCCTGTGACTCGCACGCACGTGTTTGCAGACTGAGCGCTAATATTGCGTGGAGCCCTGCATCACCTTTAAGAGGATCTCATGCCACATGTCCCTGGTTGAGAATCACTGTCCTCGACTGCCTGTGACGCCCGGTGCCTCTACAGAAAGGACGCTGGACTCTGGTCTGGACTAGGCAGACCATGCTACAATGCCCCAGATGTGCTGCTACAATGCCCCAGATGTGCTGCTACAATGCCCCAGATGTGCTGCTTGCCATGATGACAGTAACCCAATGGACGGCTGTATCTTGGCATATAATTATTGCTGTCAATAAATGCATGTTGCCTTTCAATAGTGTCCCCCATTCAGGGTCTTGGACCGGCTCAGCACTGGCCATCCAGCAAGGAAATCACCAAAATGCAACCACCTCTGGAGTGGAGCACAAGAGTCCAGGTGAAAGTCTCTGATCACATACATGGCTCTAGGGCCAGAATGACAGCCGCGAAGCGGAGCCAGCTGAGAAATGCATCCCATGGCTTTTGGAAACAGCAGGACGCATGCACGTGGGGAGAATAGCTCCTGGGGCTGCAACTGGAAGAAGTGTTGCCTCACCCCTTCCCAGCACCTTGCCCAGACATGATAGGTGTGAGTAAGGGCATGGGGCGCACCATCTATGTTCACAAGCAACACACGAGATGCAGCGGCACCAGAGCTGGTCACCAACATGCCACGAACACATCCAGGCTAAACCCTGACATTTCTGGGCAAAACAACAGGGGCTAGGTTATTTTCAGTGGTATACAGCGGTGTTTCATTTTAATCACGGAAAAATGTGGATTTTGAGTTACTTTTTTTAACCGTAAATCAGGGCTTTTTTTTAATCAGCGAAAACCAGGATCCCTGGTTATTTTATACTTTGGGCCAACTGTCCCTTTTTTTTAAAATGAGAAACAGCAATGCTTGGGTATCCAATTCCAGTACAATGTTTTGGTACTAAAAAAAAACCCCAAAACCCCCAAACCCCAAACCTACTTGTTTGCTCATTTTTTCTTCTGTGGAAAAAAAAAAAAAAAGAAATAATTTTGCAAGAAATTTTGGATTAAAATAAAACAATTTCCTGCAAAATTCCTCCCCCCTCCAAAAACTATAATATCTGTTTTTTCAACCTGTTTTGTGAGTAATATATATATAGTTAATCTCAGTGGAGCCACCAAAGGGTTCAACTGAAGCCAGGGAAGGGATAAATGATGTGGTTTCCTCAGTGCAAATCAGCTGGGACCCAGGGAGGAGAAGGGAGCTGTCCCTGCCTTGCATCGCTTAGATATACAATACAGCCACTGTTTCCCCAAGCGTGCCAGGTGAAGGGCCTGCTCTACCTGCTTTCTATTCTGTATCTCACAATGTCCTGCACTAGTCCCTGGCTGCGACCAAAGAAATCTCTGTAACTTCACAGAGCCCAAGGGAAGAACAAACTTACTGTGCTCTTCCTCTTCATGCACTTTAGCCATTAAGTTCAGCCCCACTTTAAGGAAAGCAGATTTATCCATGTATATGAATGGGGAAACTGAGGTTAAATGACTTGCCCAGGGTCATGTGCGGAGTCAGTGGCAGAGCTGAGACAACAGCCAGAGTGTCCCTTGGTTTAAGGACCAGCCCTGCTGCCTGGAATGAGTACGGTCAGGGAGCAGAGAGGGACCGGGCCCATATCCAGGGGGGCACACACCCCACAGAAGCTGCCGCTGTCCCAAACCCACCACCCTGCCGGAGAACATCTTCCTGCGCCGCACCCTGTCCTGTGATGCACAAGAGCTCTGCACGGTTCAGCCTCATGACAGTGAGCCATTACAGGGGTCTTATATGGAAACCAAAGCTACATATAAGACCCCAAACTTTGCATGCAGACATACAGCAGATTTATTGTGGAGTAGGCTGACTTTACTCTGTAGGG
>NW_005842239.1:921980-932331 GCF_000455745.1 Alligator sinensis
GGGAAAATGGAGTGGATACATGACACGGCTGTACCAGGGAGCAAGCCCCATTTTGCCAGGGTAAAGTTATCCCAGGAAAAAAATAAAATAAAATGGTGCTAAATTTATCCCAGGGTAACCTGACATGGAGTAAGTGGTGTGTGTCTGCTCCACTCCTTAGCTTCATCCCAAGGGGCCCTTTGTTCAATGAAAACTGCCCCCCTGTCACGCGTCGTGAGGGGCTGTTCCAGCTCATACTGGGTGCAGGCAGCTTGGATCGTATGTCTGCTCCTTACCGCAGAGTAAATTTACTAGGGGGTAAAATCTGGGGTATCTTAAAGCACGGTAACAGCGTTTTATGTCCATAGTTATGGTGTCATGCAACCCTTTGCTTTCCAGTGGAAATAAGCCATTCCCTCTGTCCTATATCCTGTCCACCATGGGCGCTTGTACACATACCGGGGTTTAATCCTCACTAAATTAAACAGGTGTATTAAAATATTTTATGTTAAGCAGAGGCACTTCAAATGCACCCCTTATCACCTCGCTCACCCTCTCAGGCCTGTGCCTCTGATGCAGCAATGTTAAAGCAGCTTTGCTTAACAGCACAGACTTCTGGAGAGCATCCAGAGGAGAGCAACAGAAATGATTAGAGGTCTGGGACTGGCTGAAAGAACCGAGGTCATTTCATCCTCCAGCCCTAACGTCTATGAAATCTGGAGCAGAGAAGCCTGAGGGGCGATAGGATAACAGTCTTCAGATACCTGAAAGGCAATAAGACAGAGCTGGGCTTTTCTCTATGGCCAGAGCAATGGCCTCAAGCTGCAACAGAGGAAATTGAGGTTGGAGATGAGAAGTAACTTTCTGACTCCGGGAGTGATCCAGCGTGGGAACAGGCTGCCTCGAGCAAATGTTGAATCTCCATCCTTGGACCTTGTCAAGAACAGCTTATTCCTTTCTCCAGTGCCTGATGAAGGGTGTTTGTGCCCGGAAGCTTGCAATTAAAGAATTATTTTTTTTGCAAAAATCTTGTTGGTCCAATAAAAGATATCATCTCTACTACAAGTCCTGATTGCCCTTTCCTCTAAACCAATACGGCTACAACCTGGATACCTGCCACATGGAAGATATTGAATTTTAGCCAATTTTTAAAAATGAAATCTTCATATTTTCCAAAGCAGAAAGCAACTGTGACCACCTGAAACCTGAGATCCTGCTCCTGCCTTTGTTGCAAGGTGATTTGCATCATCAAAGATCCTCATGGGAGGCGAGAGGCTTCATACCACCTACGAACTGCCTGCCCAGAGGAGTTTTCCATCTATTGACTCCTCTGTGAAGTCCTATGAAATATGAACTTCCATTTCTACCCAGGAGAACTTTTACAACCTTTTCTCTGATGTCTGATGAAGGGTGTTTGTGCCCAAAAGCTTGCAATTATATATATATATATATATATATATATATATATACATTTTTGGGGGCGGGGCAAAAATCTTGTTGGTCTAATAAAAGATATCACCTCTCCTACAAGTCCTGATTGCCTTTTCCTCTTGACCGATACGGCTACAACCTGGATACCAAGAACAGCTTAGGCACTTGGCTGGCATGGCTTAGCCAGGGATGATCCTGCCTCGAGCAAAGGGCTGGACTAGATGACCTTTCCAGCCTTGATTATGACCAAAAGGACTACAAAGGACAGAAGGAAGGATCCCAAAACACTACCCCAATGAGATGCACCCAGTCCTCCCAAACTAGATGGTCTGTCACATACGGGGCATGTGCAAGTACAAGGTAGCTTAAGGCAAGCCCCCAGCGCACATAAAAGGAATATGAGGTTGCAGCCTCTGCTCTGCATTTCGTTCCTGAATCCTATCAGGCCCTGAAGCTCTCCACCAAGACACGGTGAAGGCACGGTCCCTAGGTCCACCATGTCACAGCCACTGAGGATCTAGCCCAGAGTAGGACCCGGGAGAGAAATCCACTCTCCCCCTACAGCCAGCGGGAGAGCAGAGCCAGCGTGGCTGAGCACAACCCAATGCCCCAGCCCACTCCCTCCTCATTTACATGCAATTAGAGGGACACAAGAGTCAATTATCCAGATCTATGCTAAACACCAACAAAGGGTTCGGCAGCTGCTGACAACCAGTGGGGATGCAGGAGAGGGAAGCCCTCACTGTGCTGTGCTGTCGTTCACACTTCCAGGGCCTAGGAGCTCACCCTCTGGTAGCTGCTCAGGGAAACCTCATCCACCATGCACGGAGCCGTGCATCGCTCTTGGGGGCTTTGCAGAAAAGCCAGCACAGGAGCTAGCAAGCCAGCCTCACATGCACGGGCACCGGACACCTCAGCACCCACAGGAGCTGCTCCAGGGTGGGGCTCACAAGCCCAGCTCCATGCCCCCAGCTCTTAGGGTTGGCATTTCATGAACCTTGCAAAATGCCCAAGCTCCAGCTCCCGGAGCCACGTGACTCTGGGGCCTCTTCAGCTTTAAACAAACAATGCTTCTGGCCTCTCATTGTCTGGGAAGGGCTGGAAAAGGCCACCCAATGGCTCCAAAGGCAAATAAGATGACCTCCCATCAAGTCCTCTGCTCTCAACTCCACTGCTGGAAATCCAGATCCCTCCCCCTATACAGCAGCGTGCCAGAGACCGAGAGCTGGACCTCAGGCCTGCAGAGATGCTCCAAGCTTCAGTTACATCGAGATAAGCAGAGTCATTGCCCCAGCCCCTGGGAGCTCACCATTGCCTAGCACAAAGAGTCATTGCACCAGCCCCTGGGAGCTCACCATTGCCTAGCACCTCTAAGTGTCATGGGACTGGGTTGCCAAGATTTATCCAGAGCGTACTTCTGGGAAGCCTGGTGTGAGTGCACCAGGATTTACCCCAAGCAACAGTACAACCGATGGAGAAGCACAACCCATCTCATCCCACCCCCTTTGCTGGCATGCCCAAAAGGACAGCAAGCAGCCAGCATCCTGCTGCACGCTGCCAGTCTGCAGGGGCCTGGGGGACTGTTTCCAGCAGGAGTCATCGAGAGCAACCCCAGAGCTGCTCTAAGTCATGCTGGGGTCCAAAATGAATAGCAAGCACCGGACCTTGAGACGAAGAGCTCGTAAACCCAGGCTCTACGGGGCAGACAGATAGCCCATCCGACAGGTGCCTCGGAAGAGGATCTGGCCGTTTCGGGAGGCAGGATCATTTCTATCGGGGTAACTACCAGCAACCAGGCAAGGGAGGTGAAAACCAGCCAAGAAACCCGATGCCTGGATGGCGTGGAAAGAAACCGAGGCGCCTCATGCCTGAGAAGGCGGCACCGAAGCGGGGAGAAGCCAGGCAATGCTTTCCAAGCTGTCCCCTGGAAACAGCTCGGTGGGAGGATAGGGCTGGAAAGGAAAAGGAGAATCAGCAGAGGCTGTCTCTTGGCCGGGCAAAGGCAGCCCTCAAGATGGTGGCAGGCAGGAGAATGACATTTCTGGGGCTTAATGAAGGGCAGGAGAATAGCAGCATTGCTCAGGGACTGGGAACGGGAAGCCTTCCAAAGAGCCCGGGCGGCCGTCTCCCCCCCGGAGGCCTCTCTCCTCCTTTCTCCAAGTGATTTTTTTTCTCCTGCTGGTGAAAAGGGCAGGCTGGGAGCTACAGAGAACAAGAGGGGCCGGGACTGGCAGACCCCACACATGCTCCCCACGGCGCCGGTCTGCTACAATACCCCAGGCCTGAGCTAAGGGAGCAGCTCTTGAGGCAGAGGAGCATCCAGAGCCTCTCCTGCGATGGCCTGGCAGGACGGGGGCTTTGCAACGAACTGATCAGGACTGAGACCTCTTCTCACAGACAGCTCTTGAAGAAGCATCAGCCTTTCCCTCCCTGCCTGGCTCGGTCGGAGGCCAACCTTTGCTATACATTGCAACCCACGCCCGGACATCTCATTCCCCTATGGATGATATCCCTCTAATCCTCCTGCATCAGCCTTTCCTTACCTGCCTGGCTTGCTAGGAGGCCAACCTTTGCTATACATTGCAGCCCATGCCCATACATCTCATTCTCCCTATGGACGACATCCATCGAATCCTCCTGCCGGGGCCAGGGTTTTCTTCACTGCAATGGAGCAACCATGTTAATTTAGGGAGGAGAGTCACCGCTCAACTCATAGATTCATAGATTCATAGATGTTAGGGTCGGAAGGGACCTCAACAGATCATCGAGTCCGACCACCTGCATAGGCAGGAAAGAGTGCTGGGTTCTCCTCAGAAGTCATATACGCATCACCTCCCTTGGGAGCCCGTTCCAGACCCTGGCCACTCAAACTGTGAAGAAGTTCTTCCTAATGTCCAATCTAAATCTGCTCTCTGCTAGCTTGTGGCCATTATTTCTTGTAACCCCCGGGGGCGCCTTGGTGAATAAATCCTCACCAATTCCCTTCTGTGCCCCCGTGAGGAACTTATAGGCAGCCACAAGGTCGCCTCTCAACCTTCTCTTGCGGAGGCTGAATAGATCCAGTTTCTCTAGTCTCTCCTCGTAGGGCTTGGTCTGCAAGCCCTTAACCATACAAGTGGCCCTTCTCTGGACCCTCTCCAGGTTATCCGCATCCCTCTTGAAGTGCGGCGCCCAGAATTGCACGCAGTACTCCAACTGCGGTCTGACCAGCGCCCGATAGAGGGGAAGTATCACCTCCTTGGACCTATTCGTCATGCATCTGCTGATGCACGATAAAGTGCCATTGGCTTTTTTGATGGCTAGCAGAGGTTTGAGAGGCACAGACCCAAATCCACCTTTACCTGATGGAGGAAACTCGGTGCAGGTTAAGAAGCTGCACCCCAGCCGGAAGAAGCCCTCACACTTGATCAATCCTGCATTCGAGGAATTATCTATGCAAGACTAAGAGAGAAAATCTTTACTCCTCGTTGGTCCAGTCCCAGTGCCAGGAGCAAACTCCTCTCACCAAAAAGCCCTTGGGCTTCAAGGATGTAACAACAGCCCTTTAGCCACTTCATCAGACAGCAAAACTCAAGTAGAGACAGAGGAGCTGGTGTCCTAGGACAGTTAAGGCCACCTAGTCAGCTTGGACCCCATAAAGCCAATAAAGGCAATGACATGGGCCATGTGTAATCCCTGCCAGGATGGATCTCATTCCTGGTTTATACTAGCACAACCTGGAGTTTCCCACCTTTCCTCAAATGCCACTTTTTACAAAGTCAATGGGAGCATGGCCTGAGTAACACCTGCAGGATTAGCCTTATTCATGGTGGTTACAGGCTACACCGAGAGACGGCAGCATCTCCATCCTTGCAGATTTTCAACATCAAGGACTGGGGTGATTTAGGCAGGGATGGGGTTGGACTAGATGACTTGCCAGTCTGTGTCGGTCCTTCTGGATGTCTCTATTTTCTGTGCTCTGTTACTTTGCTGAGCCGCTTTGAGGCTAGCCAACAAAACCACGGGGCGTTCACACCCGGCACAGTGCCCACTAGAAGCAGGCTCTGTGCCTGGCTCTCCACGGCCTTGCATCCAGTCTTGTCTGCACACAGTCCATCGACTGACACCGATTCATGCCCCCCAGGGCTCTACTGGTCTCTGTGAAGCGACACTGGTTTCCAGCCACAGGCAAGCTAGCATTGCTGACTCAAAGGGAGTTGCACCAGTTCGTGCCAGTGGGTTATCTGGCCCCTCTGCAATGAGACACTGAGTCTTTTCTTATAGGAAAGGGTGCCCCCAAAATAGTGGTACTGAGATGCTCAAATTGAGATGCCCCATGAACTGAGATGCTCAAAACTGGACTATAGGGAGATGGGAGAGGACAGGGGGGCAAAGGTGAGGCCATAACACACTCCTCTAATGACTTCTGTGCCTCAGTAACGCATGCACCTGTTGCCTTGAGCGTGCCGCTCTCTTATGGGCAGGTGAGCCCATGTGGGGCAGAAATCACCAAATGCTGAATGATTTGCTCCATCTGCAAGTGGAGACCTTGTGTTGCTCTCAGGGTGAGGGATTAGATGCTCTCTACATAGCAGGGCATCAGAGAGAGCAAGGGGAGCTTGATCCCATCACCTGAAGATCCTCGTGTCCTGATGGTGTGTGCCCTCTCTTATCCCAGAGCAAATCTGCAGTGACTTTCAACCAGTCCAACGCTTACATTTATCCTACCTGAGCTGGGAGCAAACTGTGCTCCTACCTGTGCATATGCCATTGAGGCACATCAGTCATTAGAGGAGTGTGATGTGGCCTCACCTCTGCCTCCCTGTCCCTTAGCAGAAGATAGTCCTGGGACCTTAAAACTCCCCAGCTGTGAAGTGTGAATCGAATCACACCTGCAAGGGCAAGGCCTTGCTGCGCACATAGGCAGAGACAGTCCTTGCCCCAAAGCCTACATGCAAGACAGAGGGTGGGAAGCCCAGAGACACGACGCAAGTGACCCGACTTGTCCAAGTCCAAGAGTCAGGACTAGACCCCAAAGTGTCCTGGCTCCCCCTGGTACTGTGCTCTACCCACTTGGCCACACAGCCCTGAGCAGTCCTCCAGAGCAAGCCTGGGGGAAGGATCTCCCATTCATTGCGTTTAGCAAAAGGATGTGAATTTGGCAACACCAGAAGTTGTTGGAGTGGCCAAAATGGCAAAAAAGAGAAGAAAAGAAAAACCATTTCAGCTGGAAATGGCTCTTGGTTTCAAGCTTCCCTTTCCATTGTATTCCTAAAACCCCCCAAACCCACAAATCATCAACAATGAATCCCATTTCATTTCGGGATCGGACTTCTCCATCGCCCCAAACAGTGGGGTGTTTTTTGGACTTTTTGGAGCTGCCAGGGAACAACAAGAAAAAAATAGTTCTTCTCACAGGTCTGCCCCAGAGGAAAACCATGCCGTGTCCAGCCATTCACCCCCTTGTACCAGTTTCTAACCTACTGGAGGTCCCCGGCGCAGTCAAAGAGTTGGGTTCAAGGGTTTCATAGACTTCATAGACATTAGGGCTGGAAAGGACCTCACAAAATCATCTCACTAGCATGATGCTAAAATTGCAGCAAGGGCTTCAAAAGTGGCCCAGGTCTCCCTTTCTGTACCTCTTTCCAAAAAGTATTGAGGAAACACAGACTAGGCCTTTTATTTCCCTCCCCTCAGAAAAAAAAACCAAAAAAAACAACCCAAAAAACCCAAATCCCATGCTGTGCCTCCAGCAGTCATTTTATTGTATTACGCAGCGTTCATGCAACAACGGCCATTCATTAAAACATGAATATTTAAAATGGCTTTCAAGAGTGACAGTCTTATCTCACCGGAGGGGAGAAGCCGGGGAGGAGGGAAAGTGAAGAAGGTCCCAGCTTGAGAAAGCCAGGCTCCTACTCCTTGGCCAGGAGGGAGTTTAATTATTTAATTGCAGAATGAGGGTGTTTTTCCTGGCTGATATGTGATGCTCAGCTGTGGTCCAGAAGAGTAAACAAGGTACAATGTGCGGAGAGGGGAAAGGAGGGGAAAAAAAGGTAGGATTTTAATTCCCATGTGATGCTGGCTAAGTTCTCATTTTGGGCAACCACAAGACTGTGGCTGGGTCAGCGAGTGGCAGAGCTCACCGACATCCTTCATGAGCACTGAGATCATCTCAGGTGGCTTTGAGAAAGGGGGAAATAAATGCCACCTGCCCCCACTCCGAGCCACCTGCCCTCCAGTGCCAGAAGAGCAAAGGGCCTTGATGTACGCCAAACCCAGACCTAATATTTATACATGGGGTGGAAGTGAGTAGGTGTGCAGCTACATGGCCTCGGCAGCTGCGCTCATGGAGAGGCCTGCATATATACTGGGGTGTGCATGTGATTGGGTGCATGTACATGCATGCACATAGATCACTGATTGATACTTGTGCAGGGGTATGCATGCAGGCATGGCTATATATGCATATATGGATGTGTCTGCACAGGCACGTGTGTCTATGAACAAAAGAGTGCGTGTACAGAGTTGTGTATGGGCACACCTCGGTGAGTCTGGATGCCCAGGCAATGCTATGTGTATATATGCACCGGTTTCTGCCACCAGCTGTGGACACACATGCTCAAGCACCTGGTGATTTGGTGGAGAAAAGGGGGAGCGGAGCTGAGGGAAGTTGCTCACAGGCCCCTTCTGCACCAAAAGCAGGGGCAGGAAATCCAACCTAGGAGACAGGAGATCTCACACTGATTCCTCCAGGGAAAAACCACAGCCAAGTGGGCTGAGAAGTTTCTAAAGAGGGAACCAGTTTGAGCTTGGGCTTCATTCTCGCATGTGAAGCTGCAAAAGCCATGTCCCTGCCTCCAGCACCTGGGACTCATTGCAAAGACCCCCCCAGAGGGACCCATTGCAAAAATCCCCCAAAGGCAAGCAGCCTTCTCTGCTCTCTGACCACCTGGAGTCTCCAACATCCCCCAGCCATGCTATTTCCACCCTCTCCGAACGCTCCATGCTAAGGATGCGGCATGCTCCATCCCATCAACAAAGTGAGCCTAAGACAGGCATGAAGGCAAACCCCAGGGCCTGCAAGAACCCGAACTTCAACCTGGAGGGAACCCAAACCAAAGCAGCATCTCTTGGGATGCACCAAGAAGCAGGTCTGGAAGAAGCAGCCTCTTCACCAGGCAGCCAGAATAGGAGGCACCTGCCCTGCAGCTGCCTCCAAGCTCAGACACCATGCATTCGGGTCAGCTCCCAGGCCCCCAAGAGCAGGTAGATGTTGTAGCCCAGAGAGAGCTCTCTCCACAAGGGAGGCTTCCCAAAGCTCTGGCCCCAATTCCCAAGACCGCGTATACACTTCATCGCACGCAGGCTGCAGGGACCAGGTCATGGATCCCATGTCAGCTGCTCAGGTAACATAACCTACCCACCAAGAACAATGCTGCTGCAGGAGGTGCAATGGGGACCACACTGCTATGTATGGCAGGGATCAGATCCAGGTAAGGCAGTTCATTAAGCACATCCAGGTATGACCGGCTACGTGGTAGGTGAATCTGAATCAAGGCACCCATGCAATGCCCACCGGGTGGAACGGGTTGCTGGAGGGACAAGCCACACCGCTCCATCAGATGGATGCACCGTCTGCTAATAATGCACGCACGGGTGGCTGCGTTGGAAAGAGCATATAGTATATACATGCACACGTATGCACACTGGCACATGTGCCCCGTGACGTGTGCCTTTGCAGTAGCGGCAGTACAAATGGAAATGGAAAACAGGGCCTGGCCCCAGCCTCCTGCCAGCCAGGGCTGCGGGGGCAATGGGGATCGGCAGCCAGCACTGTCTGCTCTCCAAAACCCACACTGAGATTGAAGAGCAGCAGGGAGGGCAGAGGCCTGCAAAGAGCAGCCAGTGCCGAGCCCTCAAGCCAGGGTCAGGGGTGGGCAGAGCTGTCGGCAGCTGCTCACACCACAGGCCCTCAGTGAAGCGGGACACGGCATGTTGCTTTCTCGTGTCCTCACAAGGTGCATGCCCCCAGGATGCCTAACCTGGACCAAGCACAGCAAGGGAAATGAGCACTGCAAACTGTGCAGCTCCAGGGCCCTGCTGTCCCCGCCGCCTTTCATAGCTTTGACCTTCCCCAGGTTGAAGGAGCCTCCCGCCAGAAGCTGCCGGAGGCACAGAGCTCCCAGTGCACAACCAGCAGACAGAGAGCTCCTAAGTACCAGGCAAAAAGAGAAAAAAATTAGGCCACGTTAAGCTAGCCCCAAATGCACAAGCCCATTTCTTCCTGGGCATCAGCAATGTGCAAACACACACACACGCACACACTCCTCCACCCACCCACTTCCCTGTCCAGTTCCAAGTGACAGCACCTGGTCAAGCCCAAAGTCAAATCACACCCTAATAAAATTGCAATGAGGTAGGCAGAGTGCATGCTCATTGCTACTCCCCACTGGATGAGCTCGCAGCTGGCAAAGAGCCTGCCAGGGTCACGCCAACCTGCAAACACTCCTTTGCTCAGAGACCTGTTTAAAAGCTTGACCACGGTGACAGCTGGTGCCTTCCTGCTGCTTGCCATGCCAGTCACCTTGCTGTTGCCTTGGTTGTATTTGAATGATGCTTCTTGCTTTGGACTCTAAGCTCTTTAAGGCAGCATCCCCTTGTCTTATAGGTTTGTATTGCACCTTGCACAATGCAGGATGGAAATTCTCCCAGAGATCATACAACAGGGGCCTGTGCTCCATACGGATCCAGGTACCCACAGTCCTCAGCGCAGCAACAACCATGAAGTTCTGCAAGGACAAAGATTGAACACGGCTATTTCTTTAGAAGCCTTCTTCCCACGGCGCTTCACAAAGTGACATGCAAAATGCAACCACCTCTGGGGGGGGGGGAAAGGAAGCTTCAATTTTCAGGCACGACCAGAGTTTAAAATGCACCCCAAAGATGCTCTTTCTTCCTG
>NW_005842239.1:932394-939462 GCF_000455745.1 Alligator sinensis
CCTGCTGAAGGAATGCACAGCCCTCAGTTTTGGAGGGTTGGCATCTGTCCTATTTACTTGCCCTATTGCCTGATGTCTTTGCTCCCGAAAGACATGGCAGCAGGTAACAGAGGAGGCTGGGAGACACCCACTCTGGGCTCCAGCCCTAGACTTTGGAACAACCAAGGAAGAGACAGATCCCTCCCCCGCAACACATACACACACACGTGTATGTGCACACACATGTGATCAGCAAGACTTAGCCGCTGCAGAGACCTGTGCGATGATGCACACTCTGATGCAACAATGCGGGCTACTATGGACATCCTGGAAATGCAATGGGTTGAAAAGATGGGGAGGGGATAATGCCTCCCCCTGGAAAAATGGACAGTCGGGGGATCCCTGGCATCAGCTACCCCAGCCACGGCTCTGACCCTCCGTGTCTGGACCTAAGCAGAGACCCAAGAAACAGCTCCGTGCCTAGGCTAGGGCCACAGCAATGTCCCCTTTGCCTGGGGAGAGACCAGCCTGGCTTTCATGGACCAGCGCTGGGCTTTCTCAGCCCACCTGAAAGACAAAAATTGCAGAAAGCTCAGGACCAAAAGCTTCCTGTCACACGATGACAACCTGACAGCTGGAAAAGCCGGCTCCGGGGGATAGGGCCTGTCCTTTGGCTCTGTGTGTACAGCACCTAGCACAGCACGCATCCTGGTTCATGGCTGGATCACACCGGTACAAACTAATTGGCCCAAAAGGGCTCAGTAGACATGCATGGCATCAGTAGCTGAACTGCATTGCCAAACCCTTCCAGTTTGCACTCTCAGACACTTTCCAGCCCACAGGTGCCACCCCCTCTGCTCAGCCTTGCATGGGCATCAGGGCCTGTGCCACGTCGCAGTGGCTCCCAAAGAAGGTGGCATGATCCCAAGTAGGGTCACAAGCACCACCGAGCCCAATTTCCCCACGTTGCTCTGTAGTTGCCTCAGTTGCTCTCTGGTGACCCTCTAGGTCAGCATCTCCCCATGTTAGCTGAAAGCCCCGCTGCACCCAGGAGTCGCCTGCCCAGGCTTAGCTCCCGCCCCAGGATCAGAGTGGACAAAGGGACAGTTACCGCTGCAGGGGCACAAAGTCACGTGGGGCCCGCTGTGACACAAACCAGACAACACCCCTGCCACTGCCCCCCACCAACACATCTCAGGAAGGACCCTAAGGTTGCCAAACACCAAGTCCACAAAGGTATTTAGGAAACCCTGTTGTCTCACACCCTTGCATCAGATGCTAAGATGGCTTTTCTGATTCCAGGGGCTTTGGTGTCTGCTGACAATCTGCCCAACCAGCAGAACGCGCTATCAATGGCTGCATGCACACTCCTTGTCATCTAGAAGGGACTGGGACTTGGTGTGTGAAGCTACACTTTGTACATGCTTCTGAATCTGCCATCGGTGCCTCTGCGCATCTGAATTCAGCCCTGCCTTTTCATGCAAAACACTTCGGGGGCCTTCGCTGCATGGCTTGAATACAAGATCGCGGTAAATAATGATGAACCAAAAAAAAAAAAAAGGAAAGAACCCGGTGCGTCACCGAATGGCTGTGCTTTCACCACGGTGCTCCTCATTAAATTACGCATAAAAGTCCCTCGTAGCAATAATGGGAGTAGTTGCCTGTCAAGCTCCCCGGGCAACCGGATGCAAATTCCACCTCCGGTATCGCGACGGCACTTTCGAAAGGTAATTGCTGATGTTTCTGCATTGTGATCATGTCCACAAGCTGTCGAGCCCAGAATGGAGCAGATCGCTTTATTTTCCTAACTTCTCTCCCTCCTATTTTCCAGGGGGAAGGGGAAATTTGGGGCTGGAATCACATCCCTGAAAGGAGGATTCTCTGCTCAGCCATGCAGAGGCCTCAGGTGCTGCAAACACTTAGGCACACTGTGCTTCATTTCCAGCAGGTGAAGAGCCCTGTAGACTTGGTTTGCAGGAAATCGGGGCCTACAAGTCGATCAGGGGAAGGAAGAGAGGCTGCTCAGCTTCCCGTAAGAGCCTGTGCCCGCGCCGGTGGAGTGGGTACCCGGCTCAGCACAAGTCACTTCTCCAAATGGTCCTTGGGGGGTGGCAGCTTTTAGTCACTGCTGACAGTCCCATTACCATCCTCATCACGGCAGCATCTACATAACTCAGACTAGACACAAGCTGAAACCATACAGCAAAAATCAGCTCCATCCTTAGAGAAGGGGCACTGCGGGCAAACGAAGTGCTATGGTTTCTGCTTCACAGGCAGAAAACTACAGTGCAGAGAGATGAGAGGAGGGAAAAAAACAACCCCAAACCCAGGTCCAAACCCAGTACTTTCCCTAGATTTCTACCAAAACCTCCTCAGGATGCCTCGCAGCACCATAAACAGCTAGAAAGTAGATGCTGGGAGCAGGGAAGCTGCCTCGGCACATACCCAAACCCCCACAGAGCAGCCTGGCTGGCTCCGAGAGGGGCTCTTGCAGGATTGCACCTCACCTCTTCCGCTTTGCATGCTCTGCCTCTGTGTAATGACCTGTTTTATGAGAGCTCTGCGGAGCAGGGAGCTGCCGCCTCGCCTTCACCATCTGCTTCCCCATCCTGAGCCGAGCCCTGCCTCCCTGCACCGGAGCCCAGGATTTGCCCTGCTGTGTCCGGCCTCTGCCGCGGGGGCCACCATGCAATATCTTACGATGCTTCGGCAGCAGGAAAGAGGGCTGCGGTCCCGATTCCCTGTTGTTTCACAAAGGGCTGAACCACAAGGCTTTCCAGCCATGCTCCCTTTGGACGGGCAGGGTCTAGGCGTTGGGTCAGAGCTACCCAAGGAGTCATCTGATGGAGGAGGCACAAAGGCACAGCTAAGACATATGCCCACCTACTCACCCCAGTCCTGCACATGTCAAGTCTGCAATGCAGGTGGGATACTGAGAGGTGGGTGTATCCAGCATCCAAGAGCTGAAGAGTCACAGATGAGCCTTCTTTCCCAGCTTGGCATGGATGGAAGAGGCCTGCTTCTCAGGAGCATCACCTGGCACACCCAGGCACAGGAAAGCCTCCAGGCTCCTGGTGCTAAGCAGTGCTTGCCCTCATGGTTTTAAGACCAGGACAGCAGAGATGGAGAGGGAAGGAGTATCCTGAATGCCCCCACCCCTTCCCAGCAGCTGTCCCTGCCACCGAAAGTTTGCCTGGCTCTACGGCAGGTGCTGCAGTCACAGCGGTGCATGCACACGTGGACAGAGTTTGCAAGCAAGGATTTCAGGAAGGAGGAGAAGAAAAAAAGAAAAGAAAAAAGGAAATGGAAAATAAAGGAAATGAAACAGGAAAAGAAAAAATGCATGAAAAATGTGGCCCTTCCCGTGACTCTCTCCCCTTGCTCCTGTTCCACCCTGGTCTCTGCCCAACAATTATGGAGGTGATAGCCCGCCTTCTCATTTCAGCTCCACCCTGCAGAATGAAATACAGCTGGAAAGTCAGAAATCAGCAACCTCCAACGCGTGTGCCAGGGCATGGCACACAAGGTCATTTTTCTCAGCATGGCAGAGCCTTCTCGGGCTCTGGGCAGCTGCTAGCGGTCCCAGAGCCCAGGCTGCTTGCAGCAGGTGGGCAGGAGGCTGCAAGCCCTGCTGCAAGCAGCCCAGGCTCCATGGCACTGCCCCAGGCCCCTTCCCAGCCGTGCACCCATAGGTGCACATGCAGCCATCACCCCCACCACAGAGCCCCATGCAGCTCTTTGCAGCCTCCCGGCTACCTGCCACAGCTGGCCCCAGCTGCAAACAGCTGCACCAAGGTCCGGAGCACCCATGGGTGCACGCGCGCCTCGCTACACATGGCAGGAAAGGGGCCAGGGCAGTACAACCCTAGTCCCTCACCCAGCATCTGCCCAGAGGCACGTGTGCAGCCACTGCCAGCAGTCAGGATTGGTCCCCTCGTGGCTCCCTTGCCTGTGGCATGCACAGGTGCAGGTCGGGGTGTTTGGGTCCAAAGACGTTGCCAACCCCTGCTGTCGGCTCTTTCCAGTTCCCTTACTCACATGTCAAAAGAAGAGCAACAAGAACGATCTGCGGCCTGGAGACCATGCCCAACAGTCAGGGACTGGAGGAGCCCAGGCAGGTAGCTCACCTTAACCAGAAGGAGAAGAGGCCACTGGGTTATGGTGTATAAATACCCACCTGGACGGATGAAGCACCCAGCATCGCAGACAAAAACCACATGAAAACAAAGCATGATTGCTTAGCCTACGAGGACAGCAAAGCTGACAACTCAGGGCTGTAACAAATGCCCCAGGAGTGGGGAAGTCAAGATCCAGGGTCTTGTGAAGACATCTGCTCGAATGCACTTTGGGGGGCTGGTACAGCTCTCTGGCCTGTGCCACGCAGCAGGTCAGACTCGACGGCCGAGGTTACCACCGGCCTAGGAAGTCTACGATGCTTAAAACAGCCTTTTCTCCAGGATCAGGGCACCTATTTCAGGACCGCACAGCTTTCCATGCTTCAGAGCTCAGCGCCAGTAAGTTGGTGTCACGTGAACCCTGGCAGGAGGCTATGAAGAGTCACGTCATTGCTGCTGCCCCCGGCGCAGATATCGTAAAGGTGCTTCCTGCAATTCTCTCCCAGAGCAGGTCATTCTGCACCAGGATTAACTGGGTGCTAATTAAGTGCCTAATTCAGCAAATCACTTAAGCATATGCTTAACCTTGCTTTATTACCCGGTGGCTCTTGGCGTCTCTCTCCTGTCTGCTGTGCTGTTTACAACCAGCCTGGATGATGGCTGGGATTTCCAAGGAGTCCATCTCCCACCTCCCACTGCCCTATGTGGCTCTGAAACCCCCTTCGAGCTAGGCCCCATAAAGGCATTCAGGCACCTGTACACCTGCTAGGACCCTAAAAGCCTTTTGGGATCTGGCCCCAAGCACCTGCTCCCACCTCCCTTCCTCTAAGTCAGTGGTGCTCAACCTTTTTAGACTCAAGGCTCCTGTCTTAGTTTTCACTTGTCTCTTGACTAGGGAAAAATCCTAGAGCAATTCTGCTGCAAAGCCCACAGCAAGGCAGAGCAGTTTGGCCACTCTGGATTCCTGTTTGAAACCGCTGGGTTTGTCTTGTGAATCACTTGTAGGCATCTGCACACCCAGCAGTGCTAATTTTGCATGGCATCCTTAAGGATCTCAAAGCACTGCAGCAGGGATGATGTAGTCTGGGCTGGTCCTGCTCGGAGCAGGGGTTTGGACTAGATGTGATCTCCTGAGGTCTCTTCCCACCTTCGTTTTCTATGATTCAATCACTGCTCTTAGCTAGGAGTGAAGCTGCCACATTTGCCCATCCATTTGCTCATGCAGCTGCCCATGCGCAGCTTCAAAGTGCTCATCTGCACCTACCCGTCCCTTCCCCATCGCTGCAGCAGGCTCGTGGATTTGCTTTTTTGCAGGCACTGTGTATGCATTCCCATTTCAACCTCTGTGCCTTCTGGGAGGTTGGCGCTTGAGTCCTTTCCCCGCCAAATAATTCTCACTGTCTCCTTCCATGAGCCACGGCTTAATGATGTTGCATGCTCCTGGTGCCTGCTGCTAGGAGAGGGGAGACAATGGAGAAACTGCAGTTGCCAGTGCTTAAAGAGCCACTGAGTGATTACCAAGGAAGTATTAGCACCAAGAGACAAACTTACCTTCTCCAGTGCAAATGCCACCTCTGGGACCTGCCCCCTCCTCCAAGCCTCTCCGGAGGGGTCTCCAGAGAAACGAAGCCACCCGTTGCATCTGGAAATTTTGTTTGTATCCAATTTGCTCCAGAGTCCAATCGAGAGGGATGAAGAAGAAGATGCAATTTCAGCGTGAGCCTTTTCCAAATGCCAAGGGCACATGGGAACACAGACTGTATCCCAGGCACTGCTCAGCACCCAGCCGTGCCAGGTGGGAGCTCATTGCAGAAGGCAGTCCTTTGCTCCCAACCCAGCTGTCAGCCCCCAATCATGGTGTCAAAGTGGAAACAGGAGAATCAGAGGTGGGAGAGACTCACGAGAGCTGAGCCACTCTGTTCACCTGGGAGCCCTGGGCTGCTTCGGTCCCTCGGGTGCATCCCCAAGAGCTTTGTTCAGTGCAGAGCTCAGGTGTCTCAGCTCTTCCTACGGGAGCCAACCCACTTCCACAGATCTCCCCGCTTCACCAAGAGCTCATTCGCGTCTCCTCATTATACTGCCCTAAACTGCTCCTTGGTGTCTGTGCCCAAGAAAAGCAGCAGCAGAGATAAACTAGGTATAAACTGTTCAGGAGCAACTTTAGGCTGGGACTAGAAGCAGCCGTGAGGGTCTAGGCCAGCTACAGCAGTCAGGACAAGCAACCCAAGGACATCGAATCATAATTTGAAAAAATTATCAAGGCTCACATTTGTGAGAGCCTGGCAGGACAAATTATGCTGAGGGGAAACCAGCACAGGTTCGTGGCAGGCAGATCGTGCCTGACCAATCTAGTCTCTTTTTATGACCAGGTTACGAAACGCCTGGACACAGGAGGAGGGGTGCATGTCGTATACTTAGACTTCAGGAAGGCCTTCGACACGGTATCCCACCCCATACTGGTGAACAAGTTAAGAGGCTGTGACTTGGATGACTACACAGTCCGGTGGGTGGCGAATTGGCTAGAGGGTCGCACCCAGAGAGTCGTGGTGGAGGGGTCGGCTTCGACCTGGAAGGGTGTGGGTAGTGGGGTCCCACAGGGTTCGGTCCTTGGACCGATACTCTTCAATGTCTTCATCAGAGACTTGGATGAGGGAGTGAAGTGTACTCTGTCCAAGTTTGCAGATGACACAAAGCTGTGGGGAGAAGTGGACACGCCGGAGGGCAGGGAACAGCTGCAAGCAGACCTGGACAGGTTGGACAAGTGGGCAGAAAACAACAGAATGCAGTTCAACAAGGAGAAATGCAAAGTGCTGGACCTAGGGAGGAGAAATGTCCAGCACACCTACAGCCTAGGGAATGACCTGCTGGGTGGCACGGAAGCGGAAAGGGATCTGGGAGTCCTAGTGGCCTCCAAGATGAACATGAGTCGGCAGTGTGACGAAGCCATCAGAAAAGCCAATGGCACTTTATCGTG
>NW_005842239.1:939783-943617 GCF_000455745.1 Alligator sinensis
CTCTCCCCTACCCTGGGGGTCTTCAAGAGGAGGTTAGATAGGCATCTAGCTTGGGTCATCTGAACCGAGGACTCTTTCCTGCCTATGCAGGGGGTCGGACTCGATGATCGATTGAGGTCCCTTCCGACCCTAACATCTATGAATCTATGAATCAGCAAGGCCATGCTGGCTCACACCATGGTCCCTGGGAGATACTACAAAGAGGTAGGTTTAAGCAGGGCATGTCTAGGATGATCCCTGTCCTGCACCTCTGCCCTGCAACTTCCAGGACTTCTACTTTCTTCAGTCTAATCAGTTTTAAAGTAGAGCTTATGAAAGGTTGCTTGGGATAGCAGGGAAGAGGACATGATCCAAAAGTTTGGCCTTCCTACATATATATATATATATATATGTAGAAGGGGCAACCTATCGATAGATAGATAGATCTATATCTATATCTATATCTATATATAGAAGGGACAACCAATAGATAGATAGATAGATAGATATAGGACGGACAACCGAGAGATAGATAGATAGATAGATAGATAGATAGATATATCAATTGTATGTCTGTAGATAGATAGATAGATAGATAGATGAATGAATGAATGAATGAATGAATGAGAGTTTCCTCCCCTTCTTTGCCCCACAATATATTTCTTCGCTGCACCACAATATATTTCTACATCTTAGAAAAAAACCCCTTTTTTAAAAGGAAAGTAGCAATATCCTGGTGCTGCCATGAGAAATGACCGAGAAAAAAAACATCAACTCTGGGAGAAGGAAAAGTGTTGCAAATACCAAAGAGAGCCAGGAGGTTGAAGGCGGGTGCATATCCAAGGGCTCTGCCTGTACATCACCAAAAGGGATCCTTGGATCCATGGATCCATATCCAGGCTTCCTGGCCCTAAACACGCAGATGCACAAGGAACATGGGAACATATTGAAAGTAAATTTGCTACTTCCATTTACTCACAATGAGGGGGTTTACTGCACAGTAAGCATGTGCACGTGTAGACGCGTGTGCTTACTGCGCAGTAAACTGCTACTGCGCAGTGAAGTGTCTGGTGTAGACGTGCCCACAAGGATCACGGGAACAGGATGCTTTCCAAGCACTCATCAGATCCCTGCAGAGGCACTCCATCAGCAAAGACACTAACACTTTACCATACATTTTGGATACAGAACAGGCCGCAACACTCCACACATTTACAGCTCGAGAAGTATTTTGATGCCCTCATGCTCAAGGCTTTATATTTGTTTTCCAGGGACAGTCAAGCAGTGAAGCCCTACTGGAAAGTCTCCTCACAAAACCCAATATTCAGCTTGACTGCTCTAGGATTTGCTGAAAATCCTCCACATTTCACCTTTGGCTGCCGTGCAGAAAAAGAAGACCGCGCTGTTTCAGTCAAATACCAAAGCCATCCAATGAGGGAATAAAAAACAACGGCACGTGACGGACGGCTCAGACCAGCCCTACACAAAGCAGCCATGACTAAAGTCCATGCAAAGCTGTTCCGGTGGAGAAAACGCATTTATGCAAAGACATTTATGCAAAAAAAACTGTTGAATAACAGATTTTGCAACCAGCTCACAAGCTGGCTCAGTGAAAGGACTCCGTCGGTGGTATCTTTGCGCTTGGCTCTCATCGGGAGACGTAGCATGCTGATGCAAAGTTTACCGTGCCGCAGCAGCTCCTATAAAATCCACACTGATGTGATACCACTGAGTGACTTACAGTGACTTTTCCACCTAGTTGTTTCAACGGTATCTAAAGGCACGCCTGTGCGACCACGCCAGGCTGCCCACTATTCCTCAGGAAAGAGCCTCCTCAATACCCGACGCACCTGAGCCCTGGCTATTTTTTACCCCGAGGAATAATGCAGCTGAAGGCTTTGCAGAAGTGAGCATGGCCCACACATTTCAGATCCAGCTCCAGACTTTGTACTGTAGTGGAGGAGGGTGCAGCTGCAGCATATCCCACCCAGGTCAGAGCCACCTGTTCCGTGGCGGCAACATGAGCGACAAACGCGCCGAAACAAGCCCGAAACAGCCTGAAGTTACAATTTCCAAGCCAGAAGACTTCTCTCTCCCTTCCCCCACACCCACTTTCTGCCCTTCATCCGGAGAGTCTGCAACTGTTCGAGTTGACGGAGATTAATGGGATCTGTACTCACCCGACATCACTAACACGGGCTGCTTCACAGAGCACCGAGCTGTTCCCTCTAACTGCAATCGCTCAAACAGGTGAAGGGACATGGGCATAAACAGGTGTCCGAGGGGACCTTGTGCCAGGGGAGACCCAGCCTGCTTCGCACCCAGTCCTGCTTCCCAGTTCTGCTTTCTGACCCCACACTATTCAAAGCAGAGGCACTGAAATGCAGAGAAAGGCAGCTGGGGATACCACCCCCACCCCTGCCTATCCACTCAGGGACTTATCTAGACACTTCTGAAGTGCAGAGGGACCACAGATCAAAACCTGCACTCATCTAGGTCCATTTTCTCCAGCCCTGGAGGCAACTTCAGATCTCTTCTGTGCATTGAATGGGGAAAAAAGGCTGCAGAGCAGAACCTGACATAGGTCTGGGCTCCCTTCAGGGCACCCCTTGCTGCATGTGCTTTAGAAACCTGTCTGCTCCTGGGGAAGAATAGCCCATCGCTGCCTCTGTGGATGCAGGAAAGGCAAATAAATGAGGCACATCCCCGAGCAGTCACCAGCTCGCATGTGTTCAGCTAGCATTGATTTGCTAATTCATTGCATGCTAGTAGAAAGCCACCAGAATTACAGATCCTGCCCAGCAATGAATAAAAGGAGTGATGCCTTTCAGATGAAGCGATGGGAGAAGCTCGGATACCGCAGTGACGGACATGGTATAAACACCAGAAGAGATCCACAGGACAGTCTTCACCTTCCACCCCATCACTTGCAAACCGCCCCGCTCCCATCCCAGCCTTGCAGACAGCCGAGACCGGAGCCGGACGCCACTTACCCAGGAAATCCACCCCACTGCTGTCTTTCGGGCTGCTCATGCAGTTCTCCAAGTAAATCCCATCCTTAAAGCAATCGTCCTTCTTCTTGCTCAGCCCCTGGATCTCGCTGGGCTGGTCCAGGGCCTCCCCTCCAGAGCAAGTGCAGGGCGTCTGCATAATGCCACAGGGGTGAGAGCTGCTGCTGGTGGTCAGGCAGGTGTCCAGCCACTTGCAGAGCATTTGGCAAGCGGCTTTGCTAGGGTTCCTGTTGCCCACCACCAAGTACTCCACCGAAAAGTCCCGCTCCTGAGCTTTGGCCGGTTTCCACCGCACATGCCCGCCGTCTGCCAGGGGCAGGGTCTGCTTCATCTGCAGGAACTGCTTGTTGGACTGGAGGAAAGCAAACCTGGTGGAGGCATCGCAGAGCTTCAGCACATCGTCGAAGCTCTCCATGCCCAGGTAGGTGCGGGTGGACTCCAGGAACGAGTCGAACTGGTAGGTGCGGACCTGCTGGCGGTCGCAGGCGCCGGTGGGTTTCAGGACCTTCATGTAGAGGGTGTAGCGCCGGGGGTCGGGGTTCTGGATGATCCACGAGCAGCGTGAGGAGTTGGGCGGGAAGACGGTGAAAGAGGAGAAGTACCCAAAAAACTTCCCTTGGACCAAGGTGGTGCAGGGCGTCCGCGCCAGGTCCAGGGCTACCACGGTCCACACCAAAAAGAGTGGCGAGATCCAAAGCAGGTTCAGGGCAGATCCAGTGCTCCTCATCCTAGGTCTCTGGTCCTCAGGAACGCCAAGGAATGGGCAGGCAGGGGCCAGGTCTTGGACATAACAGGTGCGAGCCCAGCGGGGAAAGCCAGGGCTTCGGAGGCTCCGGGAGAGATC
>NW_005842239.1:943648-960554 GCF_000455745.1 Alligator sinensis
ACCGTGTGGCCATAAGCACTGCCTGGAGATGGAAAGAGATGGAAAATTAACCCGTTACTGAGGGAGCACCACCCTCTCCTCCTCTGCGGCAAGTCACCGTGGACACATGGGGTCTCGGTTACCCCGGGGGAAGGCCAGTTACCAACCCCCATCACACCTGCTGCCAGGCACTGTCTGGGACCGGTCACCCCAATGCTCCAGCCTTCGGCCACCACTTGGTACCCACTTGGGCATCCATCCACCCCGCTGCCCTCCTCTGCTGTGAGCCAGGGCCAGCCCAGCACCGAGCAGGAGCTGCCGGGGGATATGCCCTCTCGGTGCAGACAACAACGTGCAGTTGTGGCTCCTCCGCACCATTGCCCCAAGCGCCTGGGCATGCCTCACTCCCCTCCATGGCACCACAACCTTCCTCTGCGTGAAGACCTCTGCCCCCTCATATCCACCTGCCCTCATCCCCATGCCTCCTCCTCCTTCCCCAGCGTCTTTCATGCAGAAGTGGGGCTGGAAGGGACTTGCAGGGGTCATGTCTAGTCCAACCCCCTGCCTGAGGCAGGAGCATCCCTGCCCAAATCATCCCAGATGAATCCATTTTCTAACCTCCTGCCACAAGACATCACATGCCAGCCTGCCCCAGGGAAAGCAGGGAGTCATGGCAGCCAACACCCTGCTGCTGCAAAGGCTGCTAATAGATGCTCAAGTGGTCCCAAAAAGAAGGGATGCCTCCGCGCTACAAAGGAAGGCCACCTCCCTCCCCCCACTCCGCCTCTGCAGTCTGTACCAATTAGACCATGGGATAAAAATTCCTTCCTGACCCCAAATATGAGGATCGGTCCTCAAAGCAGAGGGGCAAAACCTATAGCCAAGAATCACCAGGACCAGGGCATAATTATGCTGCCCTGCTCCAGGCAGCTGTGCCCCTTCCAGATGCGGGGATAGGGCTGCATTAGGGGTGGAGGGCATACCCCACAGCTTTCCAGAGACACTGGGGAGGCACGGGGAGGGGATACACATACCTACCACCACCTCTGGGAGCACTGGGCTCCTACAGGACATGGCTGTGCATGTCACTACCCTGCTTGTCCTGCCCCCTCCAGTCCCCTGCTTCAGACATCAGCAGCCTCATTGCCCCCGCATGCACTGGAGGGGTTCCCAGGCTCCAGTAAGCAGCACTAAACACTGGACCGCTGGTCAAGGGTTGTGGGGGGGGGCTGCAAGGGACCCCAGCATCCGGCCTTAGCACCGGTGTCCTACCCGTCACCTCCCGGACCCTCACTGCTGGCTTTCAGACTGAGCCAGCCGTGGTGCAAAGGCTCTGAGCAATGGGGAAACCCACCGCACCTCGAGGTAAATGCTGCCAGCCTCAGAAATATCATCTGTCACAACCAGATGGCACAGAGGGAGCTAACATACCCCTTCTCAGCACGTTCAGTCCATGTGAGCCACCCCGGGCTTGCACAGAGGTCAGGCAGTCGCCGGCGGGAGGGGGCATATAGGCTGTAGGTCCCCTCTCCCCCAGCACTGTTGGAGACCTCCAGCCCAGGAGAAAGCTGGGAACCAGGACACAAATCAAAAGCCCTGGCTCTCTTGAAGAGCCCTTTCAAACTGACCCCAGCCCATTGCAGGAGTTCATCCAGCTTTCCTTTCCCTTTCTGGTATCAAGTCAGGTCAAGAGCAGGTGCTCAAGTTCATGGGACTGTAGTGCAAGCACTCAAACATTATCTTGGAGCCTAAAGAGGTTTCTGCATGCATCCCAACCAGCAGGCCTTCTCCAACTCCATCCTCCTTATATACAGCCAACTTCTGGGATGATTATGTGCTGTACTCAGGTCACAACCAGAGTTGGGTTCAGCACATAATCCACTTGCAACCTCCTTCTTGCTCTGTGCGAGACATCTTCCCCATCAGCACCCCGACTGCCCCTTTGCACACCCATCTCCTCCCACACTTCAGGGGGGTTTCAGCTCTCGGTGTCCTGCACCCAGTCCACACATGGCTAGCCTGTCCCGTAGTGCAGTGACGTATCTACGACATCAGCATCGAACCCAGAAGTCACTCCGAGGAAAGCCCTTAAAGTCAGAGTGAGACCTAACCTGAGACCATCGTCCAGCCCACACACTTTGAAAGAGCTCCGAGTGCGAATGCAGCTCCAGCTCCTACGGCTGGACTTGGCCCCTGACTCTACCCAAGACGGCAGCCAGACCGCAGACTGACCTTGCAAGCGAGCCAGCGAGATCCAAATGCCGCCAGGTTCGCGGGACCTTGAAACCACATGCAGCTTCTGACGTGGCTCAGGGTTTGGCGAGATTAGGTGCTAATGCCAACCCATTTGTATTTTAATCTTGCAGAAATCTGACTCCCAGCCCAGGCCCCAGCTGGTCCCCTGCCAAATGCGATAGCACCGTCCCCGCCGTGCCAAGCGCTGTGGACTCACCAGATTTCCAGCATGCTTCGAATCGCGGTGCCAGAACCACGTTGCAGGAGCACGCAGATGAAAGGGGACAGGACGGATACTCACTTCCAATGTGGACCTGGCGCCCGTCAGCTTGGCATGACCTGAGACATCTTTAATGAGGGATGCCATTTGCAAAGAGGAAGGCTCAGGCCCTCAGTGAGTGCTGAGATCTCTCAAAGGGAAGACAACCCGCTCCCCAGAAACTCTCCCTGGCCGTAAGGTGGTCCAGCCAGGACGTTTTTAACCTCTTGGTCCATCTCCCCATAAAACCCACTCCCTTTAGTGGCTGGGGAGGAACATTTTATAGCAACCAGAGAGCCTGGAGACAGAAGCAGGCACTGGGACAGGAATAAATCTGCTCATTTCAGGGCCAAATCCCAACTGGATACTCCACAACCTGGAGCCTCCTGAAGTCTCCCGTCCCCCCCGCCGGCGATGTGGGTTTGCTCACATGAAGGGTAGCCTAGCCCCAGCTCCATAATAGCAAGCCCCGTGCCACCCAGGAATGGCCCTCGCTCTCCAGAATCCACGCTGCGGAAGCCAACAAACTTTAACGACGCCGCCCCGTTAATGGGATGCCGTGTTACAGCTGTTAGGCCTGGGAATTGATTTCCCCTGAACGGAGTCCCATCTGGAAGGCTTTACCATCAACAGATTTTTTTTCTCCTTCAACTGATCCTTGTTGAAGTGGGAAATTGTAAAAGGAAGGAAACAATAAATACGTAAACACCTGGATCTCCACTGCGTGGGTGGGGAGGGCAGGATGCAGCACTCTGTCGTAGCCGCTGCTCCTGCATCCCCCTGCACGAGGGGGTTGGCGGATCAAGACGGTAGTTTTAAGAGCAGCACAACCCCGTCTACATGCAAGGACAGACCGCCCTTGGCCGCAGGGGACAGGGGTTGCAACCCCTAGTGCTGCTCTCCTCTATCTCTGTACCCATCCACAGTGGGATCTGTTGCTAACAGGGCTTCCCATTTAGCTTGGGATCTAAACTACAGGTTGCCCCAAAATGCAAGCCCACTGAGTCAGCCACAGTCCAAGGAGGAGTCAGATTGTCTTTATAATCACCACAAAAAAAAGCAGTTGTCTGACAAGTTCAGCACGGACTGCCCCCCGCTCCCCCCAAATGGTGTGCATAGCAGAGACAAAGCAGAAGCCGAAATGCAGACAGGATCTGCCAGGTGACTCAGCCCCCTCAGGTCAAGAGCCCCAGTCAAGTCATTGTTTTCTCCATTTATGAGTAGTTTGCATGCTAATCACACCCAAGGTCTGAGTTTCCTTGGGCTGTTTGAACAGGAGTCCCCAAAGAGCTTGCAGTCGAAGCACAGAGGGACTGGACATCTCTCTGTTCCCATGGGCAGCCTCGCCTGAAGTCATGCAGGGATCCTGCAACAGAGCTGGGCATTGAACCCCACACCCAAGTCCTGGGCACAAACCTCGGCTCCAAGGCCATCCTTTCTTGCCAGTTTGGGCAACGTCGGAGACTGATTCCCTCGGGGAATCTCCCCACAGGAGCTGCTCAGGGCAGGAGGGGCCATGACCGCAGGTGCACGCTATCCCGTGCAAAGAGGGATGGCTTTGAGGGACGTGCTTGCAGCTCCCTGTGGAGACAGATGCCTCCCATCCCCTTGCTGGTCCCTACCGCTCCTCTCAGCTTGCCTGCACCTGCCTTCTCCGTCTGCTTGAACCCAGCATAAAATCTGAGCCCTGGGCTTCTCTTCCCGAGACCTTCCAGATGAGCCAGGACCGTATCCGAGTCCACTGAAGAACACCATAGCTTCTCCCCCCATGCACACCCCATGGACCATCAGGGCTTCAAGCATCACATAACCAGGAGCAGGCCAAGGGGCTCTCCGCTGCCCATGCGTAGGGTCTGTGCACACACGCAGACGGAGAATCCTCTTCCGACGGGCACGTATCAGGGCTTATGACTCATAATGTAGCATTTCCTGATGTGCCCAGCAGAGCGCAGTGTTACCCCAGCATTAGATGCATGCTCAGCAAGGCCGGACCACTCTCCGCCTTGTCTTAATCAAGAAAAGGACGGCAGAAAGTTTGTCTCCCTGCACAAGACTTCACAGGCCAAAGGAAGCACCTTGTTCCCCATCTCCCACTCCCTTCTCCCCGGTTCAGGCAAGCTCTATGGTGTCCCTGGGTCTCCCGGCTCTGCTTGCCGGCTCTGATGTGCCACATTAAAGGAGTCTGCTGCCTCCTATTTCCCTCTTTCCTTCCTCTGGAGCATGGCTAATATCCTGGAAGGATGAAAACCCTGCTAATCAAACAAAGCTAATCCTTCTTCCGCAGTGCTTCCAGTGCCTTCAAGAAATCAGCCGGCATCACACAGAGCTCTTTTCTGATGGTGGCAGACAACTAACTAGTGCAAGGCCCTGGGAAAATTAAAAAATTAAAAAAAAGCTCTGACTCTTGTTGCTGCCTGAAAAACATGAACTCCTTAATGTCCTTATTCACAAGGAACTGCAAGCAGGGAGAGCTGGAAGGGCTGGGAAAGTCTCGCCTTTCTGCTAAGCAAGCAAGGGTGCCTGGAGCAGCACCCAGAGGGTCGCCGTAACGCTGATGGGGAGGCTGCAGTTTGGCTGGGGTGGATCGCGCCGGTGTTTTACAGACTCCCTTGGGGGAACGAAATGAATACCAAGCAGAGCCAGCACTTCCCTGCCATGGACCCCAGAGCTATCTATGCCTCAGCTGATTCTCCTTTAAGGAACTTGTCCAGTCAATCCTGTCGATGGTGAGCTCTTGCACCATGCAGAGAAATTAAATAAATACACCCAACTTGCAAAAGTGCTGTAGGACCTGAAACAATTTGCTAGCAGTCAGAGCGTCAGAGGATGCCTTCCTGAGACGATGGGACACCTGGCCAACATGATGCTGTCTGAGAAAGGATGCTTGGGTGTTGGCTCAGCAGAAAGAGAGCTCCCTGCCAGGACTGACTCATGCGCACTGCTTTCTACAGCACCTGAGTTCCCAAAAAAAGGTCTCCCAACCTAATGCCTGGGCTCCACTCAGCCTAGCTTAGCTGGAGAGATCCCAGACAGAAGTGGCAGGTTGCGATACAGTTCAGCTGACACACACCTCCCACGGGTTAACACAGGTGCAACCCCGGCTTCATCGCAGGACTGAGTTGGCAATGCAAGAGATGCAAAGTGCATTGGATGGGGGGACGACCTGGGCTAGATGGGAGCAAGGAGCAGGGATCTGAAGCCAGGCTGTGGGCATGGGCCAATGCAATGAGCGGTTGTGGGGAGGAGGGACCAGAGTCAGCTAGACCAAGAGCTGAATAAATGGACCAGAGGCAGCCTCTTGCTCTGCATTTCCCCACGGCCAAAAAGCTGCTTCCCAGCCACTTGAAGCCCCAGAGTCGATCTGAGCCGACAGATCTGGCTTCTGGCTGCCTGTCCACAGCCTCGGCTCATCTTGAGATGGCAGAAAGAGTGGAGCAGGGCAAGAGAGAGCCTGAGATGCAGAAGCCAGTAATGGATCAGATCAAAGCGCTGCGAGGGGATTATTAGCAGCATGACGGGACACACAAATCCTCCCAGACATGGCTTAAAAATATAATACTCTCTCTATCTACACACACACACACACACACACATAATATATATATATATACACACTCTCGCACACACACCCACATATACATATACATACACATATATACACATATATATGTGTATATATATATACACACACACATATATATAATAGACAGAGTCTTTTGGTTTGAGTTGAAACATCAACTCACTTACAAGTTGATCTAATAAAAGATATCAACTTGAACCAAAAGACTCTAGCCCCAGACCAATACGGCTAACCCCAAAAGAAAACTCCCCAACACATACACACATATATATATACACACAAAGAGAGTTCTTTGTTTAGCCTCCACATATATATATATATATATATATATATATATATATATATATATATATATATATATATATATATATATATATATATATATATATATATATATATATATATATATATATATATATATATATATATATATATATATATATATATATATATATATATATATATATATATATATATATATATATATATATAGGCCTGGGACTAGGGACACCTGGATCCAGTCCTGGCTTGGCCCCCAAATCACTGTGGGCCCTTGACAAAGCCCTTCCCCAGTCCATGCCTCCGATCCTCCCCTGTATCCCAGAGAAAGATGCTTCTATATAGCACCACTGAGGCCAGCCATAACTTTGTTGTGGGGTCAGATATGACCTACGTGGAGGTGAAAGCACTGTTATTAATGCCTGTGGTTTGGGAAATGTATCCCTGGTGGAAGATGTTGCCTGTAACTGTCTTGAACAATGGGACCGGATCTACAGAGCAGGCTGACCAGCCTGCAGAGAAGAGGGCATGATTTCATTTTTGCTGGGATGAAACCCTGGTGTTTCCCCTCAGCACGATTTTACCCCAGAGAAGGATTATTTCTAGAGTGAGGATTGCATGGGCCTGTCCTGCAAAGTAACACCTGACCCACGTGGGTTTGCTCTGCCCATACCCCGGCCCTCCCAGCCACGGCAGGCCCCCGCATCAGCCTCCTCGTGCTCGGAGAGAGCCGATGGCGCGTTGTCCCCAGCGCCGCTCCAGGTCACCCGGCTTGTCCTGGGTGCATTGTGCAGGGCAGGAGGATGCTGCGTAGTTGCCCATGAAAAGGCTTCCCTTTCCCGCCTCCTCCCCTCGGGTGCTGTTGTTTTCATCACGCCGGCGAGAAGCGCTAGCTCAGCCGCAGAGGGCAGCGTGCTATGAAGGTCACCCCGTGAGTGACAGGCAGCGTGATGGCGTGTGCTACAGGGCCGGGGTGGATGAGATGCATTTGAGAGTCAGCAGGGAGTTAAAAGCACGGGGCACTGCTGGAGGAGCTGAGTGTTTGCTGTCTGCAATGCCGGGATCCCTGGGGGACCGGGCCAGGCCAGCCCTCGCCCCCTCCCTCCAAAACCCAGTGGTCAGTGGGACAGGGCATAGAAAGGAAGAACGAAATGAAGGAAAGCGGTCGAAACTCATCTGCTTTCCCAAGCCACGTCAGTGTGGGGATCTAGGGAAAATCCCTGTGCTGGACAGGTTGGAAACATGAAGAGAAAAGCTTCTTGTGGGGTTTTCTGGTGAGGCTGCTCATAGCCAAAGCACACGCACATTGGCCTGAGCACACAGGTTGTCTTCTACTGACTTCAGCTAATCACTCAATGTCCATCCTCAGTTTTCCAACCTATAAAATGGGCTTTCTAATACCTGAGTCTTATCCCAAGATTTCTAACTCGTCTGCCCTAACGGGCTGTTGAATGGAGCCTGCCTCCCAAAAGTGCTGAGACCCCCCACAGCCCTGACACAAGTGCAGATTTCAGAGGTTCGGCACCACAGGACACTCCTCTGCTGTATCCCCCTGCCCCCTGATTGATAGCAGGACCATGGGCAAGCTACCTACGGATGCTTTTGAGAAAGCAGCCTCATGCACTAACCACTGAACTATTCTTCTCCTCCAACACATCTCATGGGTCATCTCCAAGCTCTTCGTGGTAGAGTCAGTGATACTGCCAACCTGGAGGTGGCCAAAGTCACAAGCGGGGGCTCCTGATACAATAGGATTGGCTCAGAAATTGCAAAATGTAATTAAAAATATAATGACTTTAAACAAAAAAAAGCCTCCTAGTCTCTGAGCTGTGGGTTACACTGGCGTGGTGAGAGCCAGCAACGTGGAGCTGCTCATCCCCATGCACAGGGCACGAAACGCGAGGTAAAAGGCAACATCTCAGTCCCAGGGATGTCCATTAGACCTGGCTTCAGTGGGCCAGGATTTCAGGCAAAGTGATGTGCCCGTGGGCACACAGAGAGGCAGTAGCGGAGCAATGACCTGAACCTAGGTTTGCTGAGACCCAGGCCAGTGCCTGCACCATGCCCAGACTCCTGCAGCAGGCCAGCCCGTATGGGACATTACAGCATTGGTACATTCACTTTGCCGAGGTGTCGCCCTTCCTGACACGAACCAGAGAGCTCACGAGACGCACGCAGCACTTGTGAGACATCCATGGGAGGAAGCTGGCCTCAGGGGTGGGCAGTGTCAGGACTGCTACCCAGCCTGACACCAACCTCCAGGGGTGGGGAGGCAGCTGGCACTTGGCTTTCTCTGGAAATGCAACCAATGCACCTGCTTCTGCAGCACCTTCAAACAGGAGCTTCTCAAAGCAGGGGGGTGAGCAGGAGTTCACCAAAGGGAAATGTTGTTCCTGGACCCACTTTACACATAGGCAAACTGAGTGCAGAGGGGGCCTCCCTGAAATCACATAGTGCATGGGCATCAGAGTTGCCCCCATGCTCTAACCATAAGAAGATGCTGTCTCCCTCTCACAGAGCTACTGCTGCCAGCTTCCCTGAAGTTGCCTTTATAGCAGCAAATTGCAGCTGGGCAGTCCCCGGCACAGCGGGGCCTCTGCTATAAGCCTGCTCCCACGCAGGGACATCCCCCCGTGCAGATGCACAACCAGAGCACAAATGCCACCAAGACTACACCCCTCCTCACTGCCATTCATGCCCGGTACATGTGCTTCGAGGTCCTCACAGTGAGGCTGGCCTGGGAGTTTCCCCCATCCACTCCCATCTATGTCTCCTTCTCTTCAGAGACTGGAGAAGGTTGAGCTGGGAGGAGAGATGAAGAGCTCCTTCCTTGTCCCTCCCCGGCTCTGCCTTTCACCCCAGGAGACCGAAGGACATCCCCAGTGATTTGTTCAGGATGCGCCGGACTGGGTGAAGGAGGGTGAAGGACTGGAGCAAGGTGGCTTGTCTTTATGCTGAGGATGGCTCAGGCAATGCTTTGGCAAGGGCAGCAACAGCATTTCCAGATGCTCCTTGGGTGGACAGGCTTCCCTTTCAGGGCAGTGGCAGACACATGGGAGGGAAGGGCTCTGGGGAGAGGGGCCAGATCCTGCTGGGGTACGACTGGGATGTAGGTGTTTTGGGTTTGGGCAAGGACAGAATCAAGGAGCACTAGTCAGGAGGTCCCAGGCAGGCAGCGATAGCTGAACAGGACTGGCAATCCCCAAGTTAAGGCACGAGCCAGGAGCCGGGGATTTAGGAGCCTGTGCTGAGATCTGCAACCAGGAGTCAGCAGCAGGCACCAGGGAGAAGCAGGACACGGGGGACAGGAAGCCAGGAACGAGCAACCAGGATCCTAGGACACCAGGAGGACGCGCCAGAGCCGAAGTTGGTAGGACTGCCCCGCACAGACCAGCCCTCGGCAGGGGGGACTTGACCTTGCAGTTCACACAGTGAGATGGAGCCTGGATGTCCCCGAACCGATCCCCACTTTGCAGCCAGACCTTTGCAAAATGCAGGGCAAGTCACAGCCCCATTTCCATCCCAGCACGATGGAAACCGTCGCGGCTACCTGCCCTGAGTCTCAGCTCTGCAGGGGGGGGCTTTCTACTTTGGATTTTAAGGTGAATGAAGACAAAAGCACTCGCTGGGACACAGGCTCCTAGTTCACCTGGGTGCCTTTGAGCCTCCTCCATCCAGGCCTCTTTCATTGAATGCCCCCTCCCCACTACAGGCTGCTTGCCTGTGCCAGAGCCAGTCCAGAGCATACGGAGAACCGCGGCTTCTCAGGATGACAAGGGAGGGCCGGATGAAAGACTCCCAGGCTAGCACGGCTGATTGCAACCTTTCCCATCACGTCCATGCTTGACCCTGGCCCTGGAGAGGAAGCAGCATCTATGCGCGGTGCTGCCTATCAGCAGCGTACAAAGCCCGGCGGTAATGAGGTGACCCCAGCGAAGCCAGCGGCGCAGGAGCTTGGTTGCAAGTGCTTTCCATGAGATGCTTCCTCCTGCCTTCCCCCCACCGCCACCCCCTTCCTTCTCCTCCTTCTCCTTGGCCTTTGCAAGCCTTGCGAAGCAATGCAGCGCGGGGATGAATTGCTTGATTGTGCGCTCCTCATCTCCCCGTGGTGCGGCTGCAACAGAAGGGCTGGGGGATGGAGAGAGCCCAGCTGCTTCTTGTGGCCTGTTCTCTCTCCGCCCACCAGGCCTTTCAAATCTGATGCAGATTAACACCAACTCCTGGCATTCGTGCTTCGGGGGCCTGGCGCCGCGCTCATTAGCTTTGCTTTTTACCTGCTATTTTAATAGTTCGTCTCCCCGGCGCCTCCCTCCATTGGCACGGACCGAGCAATGACCAGCGCACACCTGAGAGCAGATGGGTGTCCATAAATAGTCCAGGCAGCAATCATGGTTCCCAAAGCTTTCAAGGAGTCGCCCAATAGCAAACAGTAGCTTACTTCTTATCAGACGCTGCCCCGGTGTCTTTGGTCCCTAGTGCTTAACTAGAGACTTTCCCTTGCCCGCTGCTGAAATGCAGCCACCTCTGGGGTGGTGAGTATCAGAGGTTGAACAGCTTGCAGAAGAGCAATCAAGGCACTTATTTCCCTTGTTTAGGGGACAGGGAGGGGGTGAGGGACACCGAAACCACCCTGGGATATTTAATACGCAACAGCCCCTTAAAAGCCACAGTGATGATGCAGGAGGTCAAGAGCCAGCAGCATTGCTGAGCACCCAGCCTTGCCTCCTGGCTGCTGAAATGCCCCATTTTGTGACTTCCCTGCTAAACACTGACCATGTTCAGGTCCCAAGTGCTGTCAAACTCGGGGCACAAGGTGCCACGACTACAGGCATCATAAACAACCAGAGCCACTAACCTGCTGCGGCTGCTCCCAGCTCTGGGACACAGGAACACGGGAACTTAGGTCCTTTATGCCTGACCAGCTACTTGGTCTTCACAGCTCGGCTGTATCCGCTGTGCTCCTGGGCTACCCCGCTCCTCTCCACCCCTGCGTTTCCAGTCTCCATCAGTGCTGTGCCTCACCCAGACCGGGCGGCACGGATCCAGCTCCTGTGCGAAAGGACCATGCTGAACTAGGGACTAACCTGCCCCACTCATCTATCGGTATGGTCATGTTCACTAAGCCGCTCCATCCAGCAACTGTCAAACCTTTTGTGGATTTCCGTCTCTGCAATATTCGTTTCTTAGCAACTCTGTTTGCTTTTAGCAAAAACAAAATGTCTCTGCCTGTGGCAAGCTATTTTGAGCAAAACCAGGGCTGTTGCAGGTCCACGCCAGGCAGGACACTGGGGGAGCACGGTTTCACCCACCACTTCGCTCTGGATGGCGCGGGGTGGCGGCTGTGCCGTCTTTGCTGTTTCACCCACAAGCAAGGATCTCACCGAAACCCAGCCTCAGACCTGTCCTCAAGTTGCTGTGGCCCCAAACACAGGGATCTCCAAACACGGTCTCACATCTTCTGACAAAACATCATTGCATCCAAAAGAACGCGCCGGCTCTTTATATAAGGGCATAAGAACTACCTTGACCGGGACAGACCAGCCCATCTTGCCTGGTCTCCTGTGTCACAGGATGCTGAAAGGGAGAGTGAACTGGGCTTTTTTTTTTTCCACTGTTCCCTTCTTATTTTGCAGCCTCCAGCATTTAAAAACATTTAAGAAATGCTCTGAGTTACCCAGGGCTCCTCTGGCTTTCACCGAACTCAAGGCGCCTGCTGGATTCCTGACACTAAGACTAAGGACCTTAGATATGGTCCCTGGAAAACCACCGGTGTAGGCAGTCCTCTGGTGAGATGCTGGACTTGCTGGGAGCTGCAGATCCTCCCCTCAGGGCCCAGCTACACAGCAAGCAGCAGGGGAATCATGCATCAAAACCTTGAAGCCTTTCCAGACAGGGGCCTGGATCCCACTTTGGCAGCTCAAGCCTGCCTATGAGCCCCTTCTCTGCCTCTCCATGCCCATGCAGACCTGCTCCCTACCCTACCTTCTGCAGCACCTGCTTCAGGCTGATTTCAGAGGACTCAAGCAATGAGGCTTCCCCACTCCTCACTATTCCAGTTTCAAACCCCCTTTGGTTGCTTGCCCAAATTCACCCATGAACCTTTGGAGATTTCACTCTTCCCAGACTTGCTAATCTGCAGCCCAGAGCACTCCCAGCTCCCACTGGACACCACGGAGGTATTCACCAGCCTCAGGGTTGCACCAGTATGCTCACCTGTGCTACATGAGTCAGTCAGCAGATGTCCCAGTGTGATATGAGAGGTTTCAAACGTGGCTTGGTCCTGAGTAAACCAGGGAAACCAAACTGGAGCACAAGCAGGGTAGAGGGGTCCACAAAATGTAGCTCTTTTCTTTAACAAATGCCTCCTGCTTAAGTCTGGTCATGATGTAATGGATGAAATCATGACCTTGCTGAATCCTTGGAAAATCTGCATTCGCTTCCAGAGCCCAGGAATTTGCCCCACAAATCATGACACTCAGATCTATATGCTGCTCTACAACATCTTCCCCAGTGTCCTGTGTGCGTGCCTCTGAATCCTCCCTGTCCCACTCATCCTGATTCATCCTCCCCCACTCGGAGCTCCTTGAATATCCTGGAAGAAGCCCACATGCTCAGATATATTCTTGTCCAAAGCTGCATCATCATACAGTTGTCCAGCTCATTTTTTTAAAGTTCCTGTTTTGCAAAATTGCCCAAAGCAATTGTTTTGGTGAATCATAAATCATTCGGGAAGTAAATATCATTCAGAAAGTAACTGTTGGTTCAGGGTTTTTTTGTTTTGATTGGTTTTTTTTTGTTTTGGGGGGGTATGTCTGCTTCCAGGAGATCAAGCATTCATAAAACACTTCCCAACAAAGTGGATAGTGTAGTTCACAGAACCAACCAGACAATTGTCGCTTCACATCCTTTGCACATCTCTGTAGCCGCAGGTAGGCAAAGCCCTTGCAAAGAAGCTGGCTGTCGGGAAAAGGCTGCCTTGGTTTCAGTGCACTTTCTTTGGCAGCAGATGCTCAAGTTGTGGATACTTTATACCTAGTATGGATCCTAGCTTGTCAGCTCGATAGGGCAGGGGTCGGTTTTCAGCTATGTTTGGGTCATGAAGGCCTTTAGCTGAAGCACAACAGCCAAAGGTGGAGGACTAGGGATTTAGGCACACAAATCAGGGCTTCCATAAAAGGGAGCCATCCAAGTCCAAACCTGCAATCCAAAAAAAATCCCCACTCAGCTGCCACCTAACCCAGGAGCAGTGATCTCACTGCCCACTTATCTATTTGGCTTTGAAGATCCCCAAGGACTAGGGGCTCTGTGCAGGTCCCGAACTGCCCCACTTGGAGCATCTTGGTGCTTGGCTTGCCCCTAAGCGCAGCCAAAACCCAGAAATAAGGCCTTTCCCTGACTAAGCCTCCTTAAGGGCCTACCCATCATATCCTGATGGGAATAGGCTGCTCACACAATGCAGCACCTGCAGCAAAAATCTTCCTATAATAATGGGAAGAACAGGGGAGCAGCCCTGGCCATCCTGTATGTATCCTCCATTGTATGAAGGGTTGTAATTGTAAATGGCAAAACCCCCATGTTCCAGATTCCAGGTTTTCCTGAGTTAAAATTGCCTACTAAAGTGTCTGAATGTAACACAAAAGCATTGGAGCCATTCAACATAAAGATGGCACTCGGTACCAAGCGTCCAACCCCAACCATTCACCCCCGAAAGGCCACGGTCCTGAAGGTCGAGGTCAGAGACATGGAGACCTAATATTGTATCACCCTTGGGGTCTGAAACAGAAGTTTTATAAACCAGTTGGACTTAAATCAGTTCAGTCTGATACGCCATTCAACCAGGTTTATCTTAAACCCGTTTCAGCCATTTTGAAACTGGTTGATTTGCACTGAACTTCTGGTCCGTTACAGCTTTAAACCAATTTCTGATGACTTAAACCAGTTTATGTGTAACGTCTGTCACTAGCCCCACTGTGTTACAGATTTGAACTGGTTTCTGACCCCTTATACCAGATGGTGTGTAACATCTGTCCCTAGCCTGGGGGGAAGCTCCTTATCAGAAATGCTATGCGTAGCTGCGGGGTCTGCATGATCAACTCCTTTTGTTGATACATGCCCACTCAAAATCTAGACAGAGGCATGTCATTAATGACGATCAACCTGTGATTGTGAACCCAGGGAGGCGGAAGAAAAATTGAAGGATCCAGCCAAGCTCAGAGATCCTACCAGGCTGGAGAAGGGGTTAGCTCTGGGTTTCTGTCCAAGCTCAGAGGATTTTTTTTTTTTAATACAGCTCAGTCAACAACTGCTTTATGTCAGTCGCAAAGGGAGGTAAGGGCTGAGGTTTGAACCTCCTCCTTCATTTCAGACAGGGATGAGATGTGAGACACACCCTATGCACGTGCCCTGGCTGGCTTGCTCGCTCAGCATCAGAGATACTGGCTGTTATCAGGAGGGCCCGATCCTGACACCTCTCTGAGCAGTGCTGCAGTATGAATGATAGCCAAAAACGACAAGGTCCCATTTCATGATTTGGGAACCGCAGGGATCACAACGCAGTGATGCTTTCCGGTAGCTGTAATGACTACAAGCTAAGATAACGCACCGTAACGGCGTCTTGGTGGGTTTACCGGGTTGTAACCGCTTGCAAAGCACAACGAAGTCGTGCAATTGCAATTGCTCAAGTCAGGATCACCCCTAACTAAACCAGCCCAGCCAAATCTTTGTTCAACTTGCTCTTAAAAACTTACAAAGATGGGGAGTCTACACATAATCCATTACAGCGTTTAATCTATTCCAACCTTTGTGTATGAAGACAACCAAAATGATGAACAACACGCAGTTTGGTGCCGCAGTAAACGTTCTTATTACAGCCATCCGTAATAATTGCTTACCGAGAAACAAGCCCAGTATAATTACTCTTTAATTGCAATGTAACTATAATGTAATTACAGGCCTCTTCTAAAGTGTGACCAATGCTAATAATGAGATCCATGGAGTCCTGGCTTTCAAGCATCACACTGGTCTGCTATGTTGCAGAACAACCTCCCGAGAGACCAGGCAGAAGAGCTGTCAGAGGAATCATTTCAATCTAAAACTGACAAAGCCTTGACTTTTGCGAGAATTATTATTCTGTTAGGAGGAACAACCCTTCAGCGTCTCTTCCAAGTGGCTAAACGAGGCCTCTTGCCTCCTTGCTGTCTCTGGTGCTTTGGGTCCAGAGGATGCCAAAGCCAACGGCTCCAGGTAACACAAGGCTTTTCCTTTTCTTGGATGACAAAGCTGATCCTGAGTTAAAACACTGTATTACAAACACCTCCCTCATCACGAATGCTCCTTCACTTTTTCCCTGCACACAAGTGGCCGGCACTGGTCACTGGAAGGATGCGATTTTGTTAAGTCCCTTCCCTGGTCTGGTTTCTCTGCGTCCTTTGGCCCTTCCTTTTGTCTCTCTTTGGGAGGGCTGATCTAGGGAAAACAAGCCAATTCTACCATGCCTTTGAAAAAAGAAATAAACCTGCTCTGGCCCAGAACAAAGACCACCCCATAGAGACCATGAGGAGAGGCCAAGATAGGACATGGATGTGTGAATCCTGCCTCAGTGCAGGGGAATGGACTGGATCGTCTCCTGAGGTCCCTTCCAGCCTTACATTCCCATGAGAAAGTTTCTCCTAATATCCAGCCTCAACTTCCCTTGCTGCAGCTTGAGCCCATTGCTCCTTCTGCCATCTGCCCCCACTAAGACCAGCCCAGCGCCATCCTCTTTGCAGCCCCTCTGCAGGGAGGTGAAGGCTGCTATTCAATCCCCCTCCATCTTCTCTTCTGCAGACTAAATCAGCCCAGTCCCCTCAGCCTCTCCTCACCAGTCCTGTCCCCCAGCCCCACAACCATTTTTGTTGCCCTCCGCTGGACTCCTGGAGGGATATGGGGAAGGAGACCTCTCCGGTGGGACACGGCATCGTGAGCCCAGCCCGGCATGCAGGATACAGGCGGTAGGTGCTCATGCTGACCCACCGTACTCAGGACATGATGGTATGAGGCCTGGGCTCTCCCCACTCCCACCGACACCAGAGAGGAAGATGGAGCTGCCACGGGCCCCTTCAGCCCTCCAAATAGATGCGGCAAAAATGCAAGGAAGAGTTGGCCAACCTCAGGGAGGTCCAGCAGCTCACAGCCGCATCTCGGTCCCCATGCCTGCCACGAAGCCCTGCTGTGACCAATGCACAGAGAAGAACCAGGAGGGAACAACGAGCATCTCGGTCCCTCTTTTATTTGTTTCCTCCCAGTGCAGAAAATGACACAAACCTAATGGCAAAGTTGGGAGGAGAAGGGATCCCTGCTTTCCTATTGGAGATGCCGGGACAACACCGTCTCCATGACAACAGGCAGTTCGACTTAACTCCTTTACCTTTTATTTTTCCCTTTGTCTCTTCATGTTTTAATATGACAATGGGTTTTCCGCCCCCGGAGCATCGCTCCATTCAGGGTCTCCCTGCACAGAAGACAATGGCCAACGGAGCACGAGGACCTGATGCAAAGGGGGTACCCAACGTGCTCCCTCCCCGTCATTCATTCCT
>NW_005842239.1:960585-964990 GCF_000455745.1 Alligator sinensis
CTCAAGAGCTTTGCCATCTTGCCTTACAAGTGTGCGTAGCAATAGGCCCCGTTTGCCTCATACGGATGCTGCAAAGCAGAGTCGCACTCTCCTCAAAACATAACTTGAAGATGTGCCCAGGATGCAGGAGTCGGAGCCGGGTGCAGATTTCAAGAGGTCAAGCTGCTGAAGAGGTCGGGAGTGACCGGTCTTAGGTCACGGCCCAAGAGTTGAGCCAACACAAGTGGGTTTGGGCTTTGAGTAAAGTGGATTTGAAACAGGGGGGTCATCGCACAGCTCTGGGCCCACGTCCATACAGACTCAGGCCAAGGTGAGGCGTGAGCAGCCCAGCTTACAACAACTTGGGCAGTGAGCAATGAGCATCTCTTGGTTTCGAGGCTCCTGGCAAAGATGGCACTTGCCTCTGACTCAATGAAGTTTGGGGAGGGTTTGCAGAATCCTTGGGGAACTGGAGCAAAGTGTCAGGGCAAAGACATGGAGGAAAGGAGTGCAGGTCCAGTCCCTGGCATCTCATTTTCCACCGGGACGGGAGGGAAACCAGTAGGACCAGCTTAAATCCCCTTAATTTAACCTAAAACCTATGCTAAAACTGAAGGTGTGCAAAGCCAGACCCCCACCTGAAAATGCAACCTGCCCCCTGGGAAACTCTGATTCAGCTGCAAGGAGCTCCTTTCATCCACCCTGAACCCCTTAGTGTCTTGAAGGGCCAGGTGCCCCCAAACCACAAGAGACCAGCAAAGAAACCAATGGCATCCCCAACAGGGCTGCTTCATCTTCTCCAGGATCTCCTCCTTCTTGCGAGTGCAGACAGCAATCCCCACTGTTCAGACCTCTATGCCAGGGGGACTGCAGCACCATTGGCATCTAGGACTGCATTTATCTTGCACCAGTGGTAGATTCAAATCCCTTGCTAGGACTTGGGCTTATACCCAATGCTGACACTGCAGTGCAGCACCGGAGACGTGGGGGGAGAAGGACATGACACATCCAGGGAATGAAATCCGAGGTGGAGGGTCCGTCTGCCTATGCAGGTGGGAAATGAGCTGAGATCATCAGACCCCAATGAGATCCCGACCTTGTTCCCCATCCTGAGCAAACCCAGTTTGAATATGCAATGCACCAGCTTCACTGAGCTGCCTGTTCATTCTCCTTCCCTCGCCACGACACTACCAGCATCTTGCTCGCTGTTTCATAAGGTGCTTTGGGATGCTCTGAGCAGAAGATGCTCTCAAAACTCCCTGCTCCCCGAGGCTGACTTCCACCCTTGCTCACTGCAAAGCAGATCAAGTCAGTAGAGAGCCACCGAGAGAGAGAGGCCTGCCACAGCCAATCAAGGAGCCAAGCTGGTGCAATGCTAAGATGCTGCTCTAATACATTATTGGCTAAAATAGGCTGGATCATTCGGTTCTCTGGGGGGTTGTGTGTCTGCAGCGTATCTGGATAAATGCCGTTAAGCAGATAGACGGCGCACAGGCTCCTTGCTATTGTCAGAGGATTGACGAGGTAAAAACTGGCACATTTTAAGCTGTAGGGTGGTATCAGTGCTCGGTGACATATGTCTGAAACAGGAGAGAGTCGCAATCTAGCGACCGAACAGTGCGTGTGTGGGAGAGAGAGACAGACAGAGAGAGAAACCCGCGGCCCGTGCAGCATAGGAGATCTGAAAGAAACTAGATGTAGCAGTAACTAGCCTTGGACTCCAGTACTGAGGGGATGCTCACCTTGACCTGCACGTAGGTCACCATCTGGGATGGAGTGACCATAGAAAAGATGTGGGAGGGCATCAAGAAGAGCCCACAGGCCCAGGCTCAGGTACAAATAGGGGCTGGGAGTCCAAGCAGGGAAGGAAGCAGGGAAGCAAGTGGGTCTTGAGCCGTTTTCACAAAGCATTTAACCCCATGGTTAGTGAACGTCCCAGCACCATACCAGGCCCATGCCCAGCTTGCGGAGCCTGTCTCCTTTGCAGCCATGGGCTCCTTTCTAACAGAGAGCAGATATCCAGAGAGGACAAGCATGATGTGAAAATCGGGCCTCTGTACAGCCTCTCAAACCACTCTCCCCCAGACGGAGACGCAGGGAAGTCTTTGAAAACCTTGGCTGGTGCATTGAGCCAGGCTCCCTTGTCTGCAAAAGTAAGCCATCACACCAGTGCCAACGCTCACTCGATCTGTCCCCCAGGCCAGGGACAGACATTGCACATAAACCGGTTAAAGCAATCAGAAAGGGATTTAAACCTGGGTCTCCGGGGAAATGCACATGGATGTAACAGGCAACTCCAGGTGGGAACTCAACCAGGGCTAACTCCTTTGTGCTTGTTCAGCCCCTTGCATTGCTTTGATGATCAAAGCATCCAGCACCTGGCATTTTCTCTTTTACCCCCCTGTACCCGGTAGGAGCAGGCCAGGGGGTGTCTGCACCCCCTCAGAGAGAACCAGATTCAACTGCACCGTGTCTCCTCGGAGGACGCCCGCTGCACAGCTGACCACCCCGGGCTCTCCGCCTCGCTAACGAGCCCTGAGAGGACAGCAGCACCGAGCACCAGCCTGCACAGACCTCGGTTACCTGTGACCCTTCCCCGGGAGGGGGACTCACAAGCAAGGCTTTGCTGAACCTGCACCTCCGGCCTCTTTCTCTCCCTACTTCCAAGGATAAGCGTTACCATAATCATGCAGCTCAAATTTGTCTGAAGACACGGCTCTGAAAATGAGGCCTCTAGGTGCAAGACACAGGAGGGGGGATAACGCCTCTACGCAGCACTGCTTCGGCCTCACCTGGAGTCCGGTGTGCTATTCTGGGCTCCACATTTTGCATGCAGAAGATAAAGCAGGTCCAGAGGCGGGCAACAAAGATGAGAAAGGGCTTGGAAATCGGGTCATATGAAGCGGGGCTGAAGGAGCTGGGCATGCAGAAAAGATGCTTAAAGAAGGGGCATGCTAGCAGTCTGCAAGTCCTTGAAGTTGCCATAAAGAAGAGTGGGGGGAAACCCTTTCCGTCTTTCTTCAAGAGTGGCTTGAAGTTGCAGCAATGTTTATATTGTATATCCAGAAAAACGCCTTCCTTTGTAGAGGGCAGCATGGCCCTCTGTCTGGGGTCTCTTGGGGATCATTTAACAACATTTTATAGAAGCAGGATATTGGTCGGCGGGGGCCCCCCTGCTTTACCTGTGGCAGGTTCGGATGTTATACGTTGGGTTGTGTCAGGGTTGACGGTATAATGCTTGTTGTTTTAATGTAAAAGCTGTTTGCCCAAATCCTTCCAAAGCATTTGGAAAGAAAAATGCATTTGGAGAAAGAAGATGGTACCTATAAATGGTTGCTGCACTGAGGTTTTAGAGACACGTTATTTTTTTCATGGCTGCCCAGGTCAATGCAGAAAGAGAGGTCTGTGGTTGATGGTGCATTTCAGGGGTGCCAGGCACATCGTTAAATTAACATGAAAATATGGTACGTAGGATTGACCCCATTGCTGAGAGACTCAAAGGAGCAATAAAAGGACGGGACACAGGGAGGGAACTCATCTCTGCGGCCTTAGGCTGGAGCTGGGATACATCGAACAAGCCAGCTCCGCTCCCTTCGGCCTGTCTGACGCCTTTCTATCAAGCACCCTAACCTCTTGATGGGCCAGTTCATTTGTTGAAAGACAAACATAGCTCTGTTGAAGATCACCAAGCACTATCAATTTAGCCGAGGACCCATGATTTGACAGACACCGGTCCTTTCTGGAGATGAGCCCAGACCAGGGAAGGGGAGAAAAAAAGCACCACGTCCTGGGCTGCGGCTGCCCCCAGCAAAAGCCACGGTCCAGCAGAAGTCAAAAGCCCATCAACGAGCAGAGAGGACGCGGAGAGCGATGTGCTGGGATAGTTTCTCTGGGATTTAGAGGAATCTGAGTATTCAGGGCAATAATCCCAGGAAAAGAACAGCCAAGAGCTAACGACAACTTCGTTAGGTAATGGCCTGGAGCGAAGCCAAGGGCAATTAATGATCTAACAAAGCAGTCAATACGGCTGTGACAAAGATCAATTATAAACCGTAATCAACAGTCCCCACCAAGAGTCATTTTTATTGGCCCCTTTCTTTCCTCCTTGGGATTCAGGACCAGGGAATCAGTCACTTCCTAGCAGTCGATAACCAATCAGCACCTGGGATTCACTCCGATCAATGCAGATGTCCCATTGGAAACCTACTAAGAAATACTTTTACCCCAGAAAACAAATGAGCCCCAGAGATAATGGGATCTGCCTTGGGCTCAGCTCTTCAGCCCCTTCTTGGAAGGCACTGTGTGCATTTTTGTGTTTCTTTCTTTGAAACAAAAGCACTCCGAAAAAAATGCAGAGCTGAGAGACGCCTTTTGAAACGGCCCAGGCCGACAGACACGCTGCAAGAGCAAACTGGGAGAGGGAAAG
>NW_005842239.1:965021-991535 GCF_000455745.1 Alligator sinensis
GTCCATGGTGGAGCGGTGCCCTCCAAGGGGTCACACCCAACCACCCCCGACTCATCACGTGGCGTCCAGCTTGGCATCTCACCGACCTCAGCCCCTCGTACTAGAGAGCAAACGACAAACCAAGGACCCTCAGGGACCAGGAGGCAGGACCTCCCCATCTCTTCTTTACACACAGGCTAGTTATGCATCATTTGCTTCATGCCACTCTTCCAATGCAGAATACTGCAGCGGGACCAGAGCCTGGGCCAGCCTGGGCAATGCAGCACCCGATGAAGAGAGACGGCTGCAAGGCTGGATCTGGGGAGGCGTATGAATAGGTTAGTATGGAAGATGAAGCTCCATACTAGGGGGTGAGGGTGAATGGGACAGGGCAGACTATACACCCCTCCAAGAGCTCAGCTTCTACAACAGGTGATTCTTGTGAAAACACAGAAGAATACACAATGCCTTGTGAAAATGCACACAATAAAGACACAAAATATCTAAAATCTTGTGAAAATGCACAGGCCCCATTGTTCAAAGGGATGAATACTTGGCTGGGGTAGTACTTGTCACCTGTGCTAGGACAGCAGAGGTCTGAGCCCCCCTCTAGTAGCCGGTCTACATAAGAGGATGAGCTGGCTACCACTTCCAAAGGTAATCTGCAGGTGAGTCGTTCAAGGATGCAAGCTCTCGATTACACATCAACTCTCCACAGAAAGTTAAGGAGAGCTAGTCACCCTCATCAAAACTTGATAATCTCCCCTTTGTTTTACTCCGGAGAGCCTCGCACTTTTAGGCAACCGTGAACACCTGCTAGTAGTCCAACCTAGATAAGTAGTGACACAAGACTATGTTATCTCATGGATCCAGCTACATGAAATACAGATAACAGTATCCAGCATCAGCACATCCGCAGGCACTTTACTAAGGAGGTCAGTCATATTATCCCCCTGTTACAGATGGGAAAACTGAGGCACAGGGAAGTGAAGCAACTTGACCACAACCAGCAGTGGCAGGAGCTGAATCTAAAAGCCTGGTCCTCCTTAGATCCAATCTAGTCTTATACCCATTAAGCCAGCAGATGCACAGACAGATCAACATCTGGATACGAAGGCAGCCGAACACAAAGCAACAGGGAGCAAACTGAGCTGGCGAGTGCTTGCAGTAGCCCTTTGCTGCCTGAAGCATTTTAGGGGCCAGTCCTGAGCATTCATAAAACTCAACAAAAAGTTGGGGGTTCTCAGCCCCGCTTCAGATTTCGCCAAGGTAACCTTTTTCATTCATACTCAGACTCGCAACTACAAATTTTATGGCTAAGAGCAGACATGGTTGCAAACAGAGGAGCCTGGTGGGCTGTTGGCTTTGTCTTGTGCCACTATTCTTATGAGAGAACCGTATGCTATGAGTTTCCCTACCCTCAGAAGCAGGGAGAAAATAGTTATGGCTCAGATAAATACCTGAAGCCTAACCCCAAATCATGGAGGGGTGCAAACGGCCTCCCTTGCGAGGAAAGAGGAAGGGAGAGGAATCCAGTGGTTCAGAGGACTCTTGGGTTTTTCTATTCAAGGCCTGGATGTTTCGCTGACTTGCTGCTGTAAGGCAGCCAAGGCATGTGTATGCCTGTGGATGTCCCTGCTGCAATAGGATGTGATCCAAGTAAATGTATCTGTGTTTCTGCAAACAAGGTTATTTGGGTGAATCTGATATCTTTTCTTAGACCAACTATGTCCTTACACCAACACGGCTACAACCTACACCCCTGTGTTTCTGCAGTGCACCCAGAGCAGCCCTGTACTGCTCTGACGGCATCATGCTGTATTGGTAGGTCCCTTGCACTGCTGCTTTCTGGGTGATTTTCACTTCCAGCTGTGGGACAGCATCAGCAAGACTTCTGCGTGGGACAGTCAACCTGTCTACTAGGGCTGTGCGAAACGGCAGCGTTTCGTTTCAACGTTTCAACAGAACAGGGTTTTGTTTTGACTTTTGTTTTGAGTCAAAACGTCTGTTCCGTTCCGTTCCATCGAAACGTTTTGCCGTTTTGACCCTGTTTCGATGTTTGACCCATAGGATATAATGGGGAAGGTCAAAACAGGCTATAACGTTGTCATTTCTGGCCATATTCAGATGAACCTTGTAGGAATGGCCGTCCCTTCTGAGGGCATGAAGCGTGCCACGTTTCAAGAAGATACGTGCAGGGGGTCAGAGAAACTGCACCCCAAAATCCTGAAAGCAAAACTCATGTCATGTGTATGTATTAAGCCACAGCAGGTCAAAACTGCAGGGGTAGTAGCCCCTACTGAGGCCACAAAGCCTGCCAAGTTTCAAGGAGATAGGTGCAAGGGTTTGGGGAAAGTGCACCTCAAGCTGCTGACAAGCAAAACCCGTGACATGGGTGACACTGTTTGTGTTACGGCGCAACGGGGTGAAAGGTGCAGGGATGGTGGCCCCTGCTGTGGCCATGATGCCTGCCAGCTGTCAATGAGAGAGGTGCAGGGGTTCTGGGTTTTGGGGCCCTGCACCTCTGGCCACAGGCAGGCAAAACTCATGTCACAGGGGGTTAGATTCATAGACTCATAGATTCATAGACATTCGGGCTGGATGAGGGTGCTCAGTGTAGGTGTTTGAACCACCTCCAATGGCAGGCTATTCCAGACCTTGGGGGCTCGAACAGTAAAGAAATTCTTCCTTATGTCCAGCCTGAAACGGTCTTGCAGGAGTTTGTGACTATTCAGCCTTGTCATCCTATGGGGCGCTCTGGTGAACAGACGTTCTCCCAGATACTGGTGGTCACCCCTGATAAACTTATAGGTGACCACCAGATCACCCCTGAGCCTGCGCTTTTCCAGGCTGAAGAGTCCCATGGCTCTCAGCATCTCGTCATAAGGCCTGTTCTCCTGCCCTCCAGTCATGCGCACGGCTCTCCTCTGGACTCTCTCGAGCTTCTCCACATCCTTTTTGAATCGTGGAGCCCAAAACTGGACGCAGTACTCCAGCTGCGGCCTCACTAAGGCCGAGTACAGGGGGAGAATGACATCCCGGGATTTGCTTGAGAAGCATCTATGGATGCAAGCCAGCGTTTTGCTCGCTTTACTAGCCGCAGCATCGCGTTGCAGGCTCATGTTCATCTTGCGGTCAATCATGACCCCCAAGTCCCTTTCATCCATAGTGCTAGCAAGCGTAGCACTGCCAAGCCTATAAGCATGCTGCAGGTTTTTCCTCCCAAGGTGGAGAACCTTGTGTTTTTTGGTGTTGAACACCATCAGGTTCTCGTCCACCCATTTCATGAGCCTGTCAAGGTCAGCCTGGATCACCCTCCTGTCCTCAGACAAACGCTTTACCCCAGAGTTTGGTGTCGTCAGCAAACTTGACCAGTCTACTTCTGATACCAGTGTCCACATCATTAATGAAGATGCTGAACAATATGGGTCCAAGGACAGAGCCTCAAGGGACCCCACTGGTCACAGGCCACCATGACGATTGACTTCTGTCAACCACCACTGTCTGGGTCCGACCACAGAGCCAATTCCTCAGACAGCAGATCGTGGTGAGGCCGAGGCTGCAGTTAGCCAGTTTTGCTAAGAGGTGATCATGGGACACCAGATCAAAGTCTTTTTTAAAGTCAAGATATATGACATCAATCTCTTCCCCCTTGTCCAGGTGATAGGTCACCTGGTCATAAAAGGAAATAAGATTGGTCAAGCAAGACCTACCTGCAACAAACCCGTGCTGGCTATCCCTCAGGATGTTGCCATCAATCAGTTTATGCAGAATGGTCTCTTTGATAATCTCTTCTAAGACCTTCCCCAGGATAGAGGTCAGGCTGATGGGCCTGTATGTAGTTTGCTGAATCCACTTTCCTCCCTTTCTTGAAGATAGGCACCACATCGGCCTTCCTCCAATCTTCGGGCACTTCACCGTAGCACCAGGAGTGCTCGAAGATCTGTGCCAGGGGCTGGGCTGTGATGCTCACCAGCTCCTTGAGTACCCTGGGGTGTAAACCGTCAGAGCCGGCTGACTTGAAGGTATCCAGCCTGTCAAGGTGTTCCTTCACGAGGTCAGCATTGATGGAGGGTAAGGGATCTCCCTCACCCGGGTTTCCCTGTCCTGTAATGGGCAGGGGCGCCCCTTGGGACTGGTGAAAAAACAGTTGCTTGTGCAACTGTGTCGGTCTTGGGGAAAGCACAGGTAAGCTTGGGCCAGTGATGCAATGGATAACATGTCTGACTACAGATGAGAAGATTGTAGGTTTGACTACTGCCTGCTTTTTTACCTCCTTGGCTTGAGATTGTAGGGGGGTAGTTAGGAAGGCCAAGACGGAGATGGGACTGGGACTAGCAACCCGGATCAAGGACAACAAGAAGTCCTTTTTTAAATACCTGCTGGGTAAAAAGAAGGTACCAGGTAACGTGGGGCCTCTGCAGGACACACTTGGAAATCTGGTGGTCGCATCAGACGGCAAAGCTAATCTCTTTAACAATTTCTTTACCTCCATTTTTCGAAGCAGGGACCGTGTCATCCCCCCCACTGGGATCTCCGACGGACCCAAGGGAGGCACAGCCAGGCCCAGGGTCAGAGAGGACCTAGTCAGGGAACTTCTGGAGGGACTGGGCATGTTCAAATGAGCAGGTCCTGATGATCTCCACCCCAGGGTGCTGAGGGAATTAGCAGAGGTCATTGCAGGGCCCCTGGCACGGCTGTACAAGCACTCGTGGTGCTCTGGTGTGGTGCCAGAAGACTGGAAAAGGGCGAATGTGGTCCCCATTTTCAAGAAACTATAGGCCTGTTAGTCTTACCTTGGTCCTGGGGAAGCTCTTTGAGAAAATTATCCAAAAACACATCTGCGAGGGGCAAACAGGGGAGTGTCTGCTTAGGGGCAACCAACACGGGTTCATTCGAGGCAGGTCCTGTCAGACCAATCTGGCGGCCTTCTACGACCAGGTCACAAAATCCTTGGACACAGGGGTCGCAGTGGACATAGTCTTTCTGGACTTTAGGAAGGCCTTCAACACTGTCTCTCACCCCATTCTCATTAAAAACTAGGGGACTGTGGCGTTGACACCTACACAGCCAGATAGGTTGCTAAATGGCTGGAGGGCCGCACCAGAGAGTGGTGGTGGACGGGTTTTATTCGACCTGGAGGGATGTGGGCAGTGGGGTCCCCCAGGGCTCGGTCCTCGGACCCGCACTGTTCAACATCTTCATCACTGACTTGGATGAGGGGGTGAAAAGCACCTTGTTCAAATTTGCAGATGACACTAAGATGTGGGGAGAAGTGGGCATACTAGAGGAGAGGGACAGACTGCAATTGGATCTGGACAGGTTACAGGGGTGGGTGGATGAGAACAGGATGGGGTTCAACACTGACAAGTGCAAGGTGCTGCACCTGGGGAGGAAGAACCAGCAGCAGACCTACAGGCTGGGGAACTCCCTTCTCGTCAGTGCAGAGGCAGAAAGGGATCTTGGAGTCATTATTGATTTCAAAATGGACATGGGCCGACAGTGTGGGGACGCGGTCAGGAAGGCCAACCACACCTTGTCGTGCATCCACAGGTGCATCTCAAGCAGCTCCAGGGAGGTGATCCTCCCCCTCTATGCAACACTGGTCATGCCGCAGCTGGAGTACTGCGTCCAGTTCTGGGCGCCGCACGTCAGGAGGGATGTGGCCAGCATGGAGAGGGTCCAGAGGAGGCCACCCACATGGTCAGGGGGCAGCAGGGCAGGGCCTACGAGGAGAGGCTACGGGACGTGAACCTGTTCAGCCTCCACAAGAGAAGGCTGAGAGGGGATCTGGTGGCCACCTATAAACTGACCAAGGGAGACCAGCAGGCAATGGGAGAGTCCCTGTTCCCCCGAGCACTACTGGGAGTCAAAAGAAGGCTAGATAGACACCTTGCCGGGGTCGTTTGACCCCAGCACTCATTCCTGCCCATGGCAGGGGGTCGGACTTGATGATCTGCTCAAGTCCCTTCCGACCCAACCAACTATGAAACTATGAAACTATAACATTTGGAGCGGGGAGGGAAATACTGCAGGCCTGGGTGCTAGGCCCTGCTGCAGCCACGACGCCTGCCAGGTGTGGAGGAGATCGGTGCAGGGGGCTTCTGGGGCCCTGCACCCCTGGCTGCTGACAGGCATAAGTCGTGTCATGGGTGCTTGTGCAACTGCTGCCTCTCATCAGGCAGTGGGACTGAAAATCCCCCATCGCTTGTCACCAAGACCTGAGGGTAATAATTGACCGTATGAACATGAGCCGGCAGTGCGATGCTGTAGCCAGCAGGGCCAACAACACGCTGGCATGCATCAGTTGATGCATCTTCAGCAAAACCATTGCAAAGAAGTGATTCTCCCGCTCTACTCGGCTCTTCTCAGTACTGGTGAGACCGCAGCTGGAGGACTGTGTCCAGTTCTGGGCTCTGCACCGTAACAAGGACATGGTAAAGCTTGAGAGAGTCCAGAGAAAGGGTACTTGTATGATCAGAGACTTGCATGGCAAGCCTTATGAGGAAAGGCTGAGGGACCTGGGACTCTTCAGCCTTTCAACATGAAAGGCGGGAGGCGAGTGAAGGCTGAGAGGAGACTTGGTAGCAGCTCACCGCTACATCAGAAGCGTATATCTAGGGCTCAGTGAACAACTGTTCACCAGGGCACCCTTGGGGAAAACTAGGAATAATGGTCACAAACTCCTGGAAGAGTGTTTCAGGCTCGTTTCAGGCTCAACATTAGGAAAAACTACATCACAACTAGGGCATCCAGACTGTGACCAAGTCCCCTCTCAGCCTTCTCTTTTTCAAGCTGAAGAGTCCCAGGTCCCTCAGCCTTTCCTCATACAGCTTGCTGTGCAAGTCTCTGATCATACGGTTAGCCCTTCTCTGGACTCTCTCAAACTCTCCATTTCTGCAAGTTCTGCCCAAATCTGGCCAGAAATGACAAAGTTATAGGCTATTTCAACCTTCCCCATTATAGCCTATGGACGAAACGTCAAAGCAGCGATAAAACGGTGAAATGTTTCAACTTGCCTCCTTTTGTTTCGGGGATGTTTCGACCATATCTGTTTTGTTTCGATTTTGCTGTTTCGACCTCGAAACAGATCGAAACAAAACTGGTGGCAAAATTTCTCACAGCTCTACTGCCTACACCTCCTTTTTCCCCACGGTCGTTAAAATCCTGTGAAAGACATCACTGTTAAGTCATGGCTTGTCCCAAAACGTTTCGAGATCTGATTGTGGCAACTGTTTGTGAGAGGCAAAGTTGGGTTATCGCCACTATTGTTAACGTTGTCCACCAAAGATCCTATCAACCCGGTCACGCCACTTTAAATCTTGCAGGGTGCGTCTACATGAGACACTTACTGCACAGTAGCCTAATAACCCTAGGCAGTAGTGTGCAGGTCAAAACCCGTGGTAATACACTACGGCACAGTAGCATTAGTCTACTGAGCAGTAAGCATCACAAAAACCCCATGTGCCAGTGCTACTTTGCAGTAACTATAGTTACTGCGCAATAGTTAGTACTTCATTAAGGAAGTACAACAACATTTTTTTTGGCAAAAATCTAGTTGGTCTAATAAAAGATATCCACTGTGCCATGAGTGTTGCTTCCAGTAACTACTGCGCATTAATGAACGTGTAGACGTGCCTTCAGTGCAGAGCACATGTGCTTGTCTAAAATAACTGGTTGCAGTTTTTCGGGTGCCCCGTTCAGCCCACTGAAGTTGGTTGGAGGGTAGTTCTTCATTTTCTCCGTTAAAGGATTGAACTGTCTTGCTTATTTGTCTCTCTCTTTTGTTCCCTGTTAATCAATTTGACTTCATTTCCTGCTCTTCTTCTTTTGATTTATAAATCCTTTATAATACAGTAATTACAAACTCTGCCAAGTGTATTCAGGCTCCCCCACCACTCCATCTAATCTTTATTAATTAACTGGTTAATAACCTCCAATTATTCTACACATAAATGAATGGCTTAGTCTCTTCTGTTACGTGTTCTTTCTGCCAAGTGTCGTGGCACCAAAGCTGCCAGAAGACAATTTGTAGGCTTTTCAAATGATACTTTTCAAAGAAAGACTTTCATACCGGGAGCAACTTTGCAAACCTTACCAGGACCAACGTAGCCCTGGTGCAATGGCATGCATGCCAGCAGCACTGCAAAGTGGGGGGAATAGGCCTTGATACTTCAAACTAAGTGGTGCTGATTGCATCGGGGCTCCTCACACACCCCAAATTCAAAGATGCTGGATGAGACATGTCTCCGGGACAACAGATGCTGTGCAGCTCAGAGCTGGACCCAGACTTAGAATCACAGACTCATAGAAAATGAGGGTTGAAGGGAGCTCAGGAGGTCACATCTAGTCCAACCTCCTGCTCCAAGCAGAACCAGTCCCAACTACATCATCCCAGCCAAGGCTTTGTCTAGCCAGGTCTTAAACACCTCCAAGGATGGGGATCCCATCACCTTTCTGGGTAACGTGGTCCGGTACTTGAGCACCCTCCTCATGAGAAAGTTTTTTTCCTAACATCCAACCTCAACTTCCCTTGCTGCAGCTTGAGCCCATTGCTCCTTGTCCTGTCATCTGCTCCCAGTGAGAACAGCCCAGCTCCATCCTCTTTGCAGCCCCGCTGCAGGTTCCCCACCTCTCAGCAAGGGATTGGATCTTTCTTGACCCCAATGGCACCAGTTCCACCAGTACAATCCCAGCACCATCCCACCCACTTCAATCAGCAAATGAGGCCGAATGCGCTTCCCTTTGAAACCCTCAAACCAAATGTGATGGGGAACGGGAGAGTCTGGAGACCTGGGTGTCCTTTCTTGGCTGGACACACACGCTTGAGAAAGTCATCTAACCTCTCCGTGCCTCAGTTTACCTCTCTGTAAAATAAACCAGGGGATGATTCCTCTTTTTTCGTGCCTGGCCTTGAAAGCTTTCTCTGAGCTGGGTGTAGCTATCAATACAACCCTGCGTGCTGCCTCCAGGCCTGAGCAGGCGCTGGGTTTGACCCATCCACACCACCTATTACTTTCCTCACCATGGTCTTCCCCAGGAACAATCCTGTGTTGTTCATCTGCCAGCTTCCTCCAGGATCCCCAGCGCTACTCGATTTGGGTTCACAGTACTCACCCCTGCACCAGCCACCAGGACGTAGCATTACCCCAGCCTGTCTTACAGCAGGGAGGACGGAGATGCAGGGAGTTTAGAGAGCTCACTTCAGGAGAAGGCAGCTCGAGTAACCGAGGCAGCACACTTCCCGAGACACGGATCCACTCCCAGGGATGTCAGCAGGACCTTTTCCTTATCTGCCAAGGGAGGCATGTTCCCTGCACAGTGCATTGCCCATCACTTGGGCTTCGCTCCTGTTCCCGCTGCCTCCAGTGCTGCAGGATTGGGCACTTTCTGCACAGCTCCAAGAGGCAAATGCCAAAATCCCCAGGGGCCCAAGCAGAGTTGGGCCCTCTGCAACAAAAGCTTCTTCCTCTCTACTCCAGAGCTGCAGCCTGAATTTCCCCCCCCGCCGGCACTGACAGCAGCCACAACTCAGCCTGGGAAAAGCAGACGGAAAAAACACGGCATCGTTTGCTCCCACATGAAAACCTTGTCTCATCAAATAACAGAGCTCGGGCATGGCCTGGTCCCCTCCAGGATGAGATTCTTGCTTGTTTGCTTACCAGCCTATTTAATGCTGGCAATGGATGGTGCCCTGAGCTACGCCCCCGGGCCCTGCCTCATTCCTCCACCTGCTTTTCATTTCAGATGATTTCTGCACAGGTTCCCTCCATATTATTTTACTTTATCATCCGCAAGGTGCTGGAGGGTTGCTGGGGGGTGCCTCTGTCCCCACGTAGTCCTACAGGCCCCTGGACCTGCAGCATCCCAGCCCCCTGCTCACAGCTATCATGTAGCATCCTGAGTGTTAAGGCCAGTAGAGACTCTTATGCCCATCCCATGGGGCTTTGCTCAGGGATTTCACTCTTTGAGGCAGCAAAGGATCGGGTGATTCACCAAGGGTCACGCAAGTGAATCAGTGGCAGAGCCCAAAGTGGACCCCAGGTGTCCTAATTGCCACTCTCCTGTTGTAATGACAAGCCCACCCCTGCACCTGCCCCCATGTGATCCACTGTATTTATCATGTCATATAAATGGAAAATCAATTCAAGAATGTAATTATAAACCAAGAGGTCCATTTCTGACGTGGAAAACCAGCCAACAAGGGCTTCGCCTAGACAAGTGCCAAAGAGCAGAGCCCTGCACCCCAGGCTGGCAAATCACACAGGATGTCATGGGTGGGATAAAGGTACTTTCCAGAAAGAAAGGATCCGAATTGCGCTGACAGCTTTGTACAATACAACATCCATTCAACCTCCATCATCTGGCTCCATCGCCCCAGGTCAAATCAAGCGATGCTTGATCATGCTTGACCTATTCAGAGGCAGGGATTATCTGTAGGTCTGACTCCATGTGACAGAAATGATTGTGGCTCATTGTGCCCATTTTACAGATAAGAAACTGAGGTCCAGAACAGTAAGTGCTTGATTTTGAAAGAAGCCGGTCCCCTGCAGTGACTTGAAGAGGGGCATCCGAAGCATAAAACCTCTGACACAAAGTGGCTTGCTGACACTCCTCCAGCCAAACTGGGAGAAAATCCAGGTGTAAAACCCATGGGTGTGGACACACAACAGGTTAACATCAGTGTGACTTACATCAGGTTTGCACATGCTTATAAATTATACCAATGTCCAGAGCAGACAGACAACCAGCTCTCCTGGGGTAAGTGTGCAGTAAGCACCATTACAGCACTTGATCTCTGGGGATGGGAAGAGATGACAACGGCCTTCTGGCACGGAGCAAGTGCCTACGCTGGGATGGATGCTGGCAGGTGGCACTTAGCTCGGTACAATGTACACCGGGACAGCCTTATAGCAGGGTATGTTTTCCCTTTGGATAACTCTATGCCAGACACTTGTAAGCTACAGTCATATAGGGCAATAAGGAAATGGCTTTCTTGGACAGCTACCAGTCGGAGGCGAGGTAGGCATAGCAATGCCCATGCTCTGCTATGGGGATTTCCCATGCTTCTGGGCTCTGCTGGGTGTCACCTGGGGCTGGGGGGGAATCCTCCCCCCTGTCCCCTTTCTCCTATATCAGCGTTTTGATTTATTTTTTTGCTTTTAAGCCTTCCTCAGGTGCATTGGGGGAAAGCTGGGGATTTGACTGAGCTGTGCTAATGCTCCTGCTGGAGGGTCCTGGTGAGAGGATCTGGCCCTTCTGCTCAGGGTCAGACGGATCACCCTATTTGGGGTCAAGAGGGAATTTTACCCCCTGATCAAACTGGTATGGACTGGGTAAGGGGGAGGGTTGCCTTCCTTTGTAGAGGGCAGCATGGCCCTCTATCTGCGGTCTCTTGAGCCATGTCTTAACAACTTTTTATAGAAGCAGGATACTGGCTGCTGGGGTCCTCCTGCGTTACCTGTGGCACGTTCAGATGTTATACGTTGGGTTGCGTCGGGGTGGATGGTAGCTCTATTAAGAGGGTTTGTACCAGATGGTTTGAATAAGGAAGACCCTGTCTCAGGTAGGGGGTTGGACTAGATGACCTTTGGAGGTCCCTACCAGTCCTGCTTCTCTATGATCCTACAGTTGATATACAGCATATTGGCCAATTTGCACGGGAAAGCCCTCGTTGTCTAGAGTCCATCCAGGCTGCCTGCGGCGACAAAAGCCATGCATGGCATGGGGCTAAGCTGGGCTCTAGCATGCAGAAGAGCCAGGACCATGCGAAACGTCCTGTCCATACTTAGATAAGGGTGACCTGCCTGGAAGAGAGAGGGATGCTCAGGAGAGAAGGATTTCAGGGAGGCACCGGGCAGCCAAGCAGAAAGCATATGTCTAAGGATGCCCAATCAGAGCAGCTTAGGATAAAAAGCCAGGTCATTCATTTTAAATCCAAGTCCTTGCCATGCTGTTACTTAGCAACACTGACAAAGACCTGGTGTCATTGATGCCACATCACGCTACCACCCCACCGCTGGCACATGGTGTTTTGCACACGGGTCCTCCCGTCCCGGAAGACTTTAACAGCCCCCTCGCATGGGGGTACATCCCGTGAACACATTGGACCCTTTTGGAGATGCTGAGCAGCTACTCCTGCCCCTCATCTCGTGGCACAGTCAAGAATTGCCTGCAGCAGATGCAGCTCCGGATAGCCGTTGGGTGTTTCTTGCACCCATCGCGGGGCACAGCTGTCTCATTGGGGCATGGCACAAGGGAGGGCCCACCACCCCATGGGATGCTGTGAGTGGGAGGAGAGCAGACAGGTGCAGGACGTATAGCTACCGCAGAGGCTTCATCCATCAGCGCTCACTCCGAGACCGCCAATGAGAGCAGCAACATCACAGGAGGGGCTGATTTACGAGGAGGGGAGGTGACAGCTGAGGGCGGATGCGCGTGCCGACTGCAAGGGTGCCCCGGATGCGTGCATAATTCACTTTGCTGCACAAAACACAAGGCCAGCCCTCACCTGTTGCCCACTGCTCCCAGTAGAAGACATTCCCGGTATCTGCATGCTGGTTCAAGGCAAAAACCGATGGAGCACGTATCACCTTTCATCCCCACACTCTGCTTTGTCAATGCAGAGCCTTCCTGGTAACTGGAGTCACACTCTGTGTTGGTTTTGCAGCCTGGGGCGGCTGCACAGACCTTTTCCAGTCTGCCAGCATATTTTCCAATGAAATCTGTTTGACCAAGCTCTCATAGGAGGTGATGAAGCTCCTTCTTCTCGTTCAGTCAAAAAGTGGAACATTCGAAGGCAGGGTTTATCTATAGATCTTACTTCATGTGACGGAAATGATTGTGGCTCATTGTGCCCATTTTACAGATAAGTAACTGAGGTTTAGAACGGTTAAGTGCCTGATGTTGAAAGAAGCCAGTCCCCTGCATTGACTTGAAGCAGGAGACTTTTTGTTCCTTTTAGGCAACAATTGTGTGCTAATGGCAAAAGACTGAGACACCTTGTCAGGGCCCTTTTCCACCTCCTAGGAGGCAGGAGGAGATGAGCCTAGTGCCTTTGTGTGTCTCCTTTATATATGTCAAAAGAGCAGATCAGCTATTAACCGTATTATCTGTGCCAAAGTCATTTTGATGCATAGCCTCTGAGTTTGCAGCTCTGCTGGGGGTGGGGGGTTCAGAGCCGTTCGACAAAATTCAAGCGGAAAGCTGAACAGCAATTAAACAGGGAGTCCATGAAACAGCCTGTCAGGAGTTACCACCCCAGGAGACAGAAAAACACCCACCCCACGAGATGCATTTCTTCCTATCAGCACAGAGGAGTCAAGCTGGCAAGGGCAATGCAAGGAGAGTACATCAAGTACTAGGAGAAAGCAAAGCCAAGGGTGTCTGGGCTCAGGGGAAGGGGAAGGATCAGACATTTCCAACCTAAACAGACCAGCTAGTCCTGTAAGAGCTTTTACGGCTTCAACTTCTCAGCAATTTATTGCTGCCTGTTTCTTCTTCCATAAAAGCCCAGGGCAGCCTATATTGCATGCCGCGTCTATTTGATGCTGCCGAGTAACACTTCCCAAATCAGAAACCGTTGCAGCCGCAGCAGGGCACGGAGTCAAAGTGCGGGGAAGCCGGCTGTTTCAGGCCTGTTATCGCTGCGGTCAAAAAGCAATCCTGCAAAAGTGTTCAAGTGCAAGGGAAGGTGGGCAGACAACCCTAAGGCAGGAGGGGCCAGGGTACGAGGAGCCTCGCCGGTGTGAACAGCCTGGCTCCATCCTCCTTGCAACCCCCCTGCAGGTTCCCCGCCTTTCAGCAAGGGATTGGATCTCTCAGCACCAGTCCCACCAGTATAATCCCAGTACCATCCTGTCCGCTTCGATCAGCTGGCAAATGAAGCTGGATGTGCTTCCCCTTGCCACCTGCAAACTGAATGTGCTGGGGGCTGGGAGTCAGGAGACGCGGTGGTCCTTTCTTGGCTGAACACACGCCATTAACCTCTCTGTGCCTCAGTTTACCTCTCTGTAAAATAAACCCTTGAAACCTGCTTCCCCTGCAAACCAAAGGGGGTTGGTGGCCTGGTCCCACTCAGGCCCTGGCAGCAGAAAGGGGCCTTGAAGAGGGTGAATACATTGGGGTCCTCCCCAGCCATTGCGAAGCAGATGAAAAGTGTTTGTGCCCAATTCGCTTAGTAGAGAGGATATGTGCTATGGTTGGTCCCTGCTGCCCGTGGCCCTTAAAGCACCCATTTAAACGTAGCATGAGTCAGAACAACCTTGGGGCTGCTCTGACTTATCTCAGCGCCTGCACAGACCCTGCTTCACCCCAAAACACAGTCGTGGTCACTAAAACCACCTCAACCAGCCAGCTCTTCCCCTTCCTCCCTGCCCCAAGCTCACATTTGGGAGCTGCTGTGATCCCAAACTGGGTCCTTACAGAAGGCACCAAACTCCTCGCCCCAGCTTTTCCCTTCTGTAAAACAAAGCGATTCTTCAAGTTTACCAGGACCGAGGAATGGGGGCATGAATCCCAAGCAATGCTACTAGGTGCCCATGCAGCGAGCAGAGAGGTGGTAGTGTAAATGCTTGTGTACAGTCCCGACCTGGCACCTAAACCCCATTGCACACAACACTGAGTGGGGGCTGCTCCTGCCACGGGCCCCAGACCAGGGACATGGTGATCCAATAGCACTTCCCCCATTTGCAGGCCCATCAACATGACCTCCCTCCCGAGCCGGAGCTTACAGCTAAGAAAACAAGCCCATTTGGGCACCCAGGGACTGGCAAAGAGGCAGAGGAGGTGCCTTGGAGTGGCCCTAAGTGTGGGGGCCGGCCCCCTAAACATAGCCTCAGGCTGGTCCCTGAACCCCCGGGGAAACAGTCTCATTCTGCAACGGCCAACTCTGGAGTGGGCTGATTTTGCCACACCTTGAACTCTCCTATGAAATATGAACTTTCATTTCTACCTAGGAGAACTTTTCCAATCTTGTCTCCGATGCCTGAAGAAGGGTGCTTGTGCCTGAAAGCTTGCAATTAAACACATTTTATTATTTTTTTTTTTTTGCAAAATCCTAGTTGGTCTAATAAAAGACATCACCTCTACCATCACTTCTGACTCCTTTTGCCTCTAGACCAACACAGCTGCAACCCGGATAGCTGCGCAGCAGGCACGTGAAGGGTTTGAATCCCGCAAACAGCCGCTCCTGACACTGCAAGCTCGCTCGACCGCCTGCTGCCTCTGAACCGAAAACACACGTGGCTCCTGTCTCGGCGGTAGCAGCCAATGGCCTCGCCGAACATTAAATAAATCACCTTGGTGCAAAAAGAGAGCAAAACAAACAGCTGTTGTGTGAACGGAGGGAAAGAAACCCCACATTTCATGCTCAACACAGCCCCAACACGCCTGGGGGGGAGTCTGGCTGCCGCCGAGAGATTTTGCTAACCCTGTGGAAACAAGGCATATCACCCCTTCAGCTCAGCTCTTGCTCCGCTTAATTCATGTTGCTCGGATTAGCGGGCGAATGCAATTACGGCACTTTTACAGAGCAGAATTGGTTTGAGGCTGCTTCCATCCCGGGCATCTCCCACCGTGCTTTAGAAAGCGGCAGATTAGATCCCAATGGAGCAGTGTGGGGAAGCAGCAATCACGGACTCGCACTTAGGGCCAGACATTACATCTCGGTTTCTGAGACAGAGAATGTCGGTCAGGACCCTGGGGTCACCGGGAATAATGCCTCGCACTTATACATGCAGCGCTTAACATGTTCGAAGTGCTTGACAGACATTCATTATATTGATGGTGGCAGCAGATAGTCTTGGTGGAGATATACGGCCGAGTGATATAGTCTGGATTGGAACATCCACTCGTTACGGGGATTTATATGAGGCAGGATGTTTTCTCTTTAACTTACTGAAATGGCAATGCTTCAGCATCGAACGACAGCCTTCATGGATTCGACTGCCCTAAATTCCTGTCCAGAAGTAGCAGCGGCCTTATTCATTTAAAAAGACAAGCCCAGCCATGATGAGGGCTGTGGACAACCCAGTCTCATCACAAAAGGAATAGGTAGTGTGCGATCCAAGACTCCCACCGGGGTGGAGGTACCCACCTGCTTAGAGCAAAGATGCTAAGACAGTCACCATCTCCATCCACCCGCAATCAATAGACCAAGGGTCTATTGGATCAATAGATCAGGCCTGATTTTCACGGATCCATATCCAGGCCTGAAGGCACAGATCATGGCAGGTCAAGGGAAGGCCGAGCTATACTCAGACAGCTGCTGGGGACCACTCAACTCTCCCTTGATGATGCAAGGAGATGAGGGTACTCAACTGCACTTAGCATGCTCAGGCCCCGATACTTTGGGTTGCTGCCACACAGCTGCAGCTCCCAGGACTGCATGCAAAAGCATACGTGGATGCACCTCATCAAGGCATGATCCCATATCCATGCATGGACCTCCAGAAACAGACACTCCTAATTGCAGTGGGGTAACTTCTTTGGCCAATCCTCCTGTTGGGGCCCTTCTGGGCCTTGCTCGATAATACCGGCACTTGGCAAGAGCCAATATATGTATTTGCTGCAGGCTTAATCTTAGCTGCAACACAGCAGAGATTTGACAGACAGGTCACCTTGACCACAGCCCGGCCTTGGAAATGGGGAAAGAAGAAGTCTGGAAAGACCCTGGTTGGATGACCAAAGTCAAAACAAGAATTGGGCCAACCAAACTAAGGAATATGGCTTGGGAGAAAAGCAAAATGATCAATAGCAAAACTAACCCCTACCTAAGAATAAAAAGGTACCAGCTGCTGGAAAATTCCAGTTACAGATAATCATATATGACAAGCTGAAATAAACCTATCGATATGCATTGTAGGGACAAGCTTATGCTAATGTATTAATGATAAAGTAGTAGCTTTAAGGTATATAAGGGCAGGATTTGGAACCCCTCCTCGGAGCAATCCTGAAGAAAGCTGGACAAGATCTGCCACCGATCCAAGATCCTGTCCCGACATCAGACGTGGAAACCAGGAGCCATGGACAAGATTTCACGCCCAGATCAACCAATGAAGTTGCGTTTGCAACATTATGGGGTGGTGACCATCTGCTTTGACTAGCTACAAATGTAACTTTTTTACCTGCTAATGCTGGTTCAATTCTAATTAGAGTTGTATCTGTTAGGGTTCAGTAAACTTGCTTTTAGTTTAGGACAACTGAGTCTTAGGGTATCTGTACACACCATGGGTTTAATGCTCATTAAATTGAAAAGGTTTATAAAAGTTAAACTTGTTTATTTTGGAGCGTCGCACCAGTATTTGCATGCACTAGGTTTTCGAACAAATTAAGCCCGGTCTTCAGCCAGTGCCACAGGAGAGCAGGATGGTCCAGCGCCCCTTCCCCTCCACATACACCCCCCCCATACCAGCCACACTAGAAAACAAAAAGCGGAAGCAATTCAAAGGGGTAAACTACAAAAAAGTCACAGGCATCTTGTAGACAAAGAGCTTTACTGCACATCTTTGAGTGTCTTTGTGTTTGCACACAATGAATCCATGGATGTGATGCTTTAATTTGCAGTGAGCCAAACTAAATTATGTCCGAGGAGTTTTACTTTAATGCACAAGAAAGACTTTTAAAGCATCTGGAAATCCTGCTCCTGCAAACAGTTGCAGCGCATGAAAGGGCAAAAAACGTGGTGTGTACAAAAGCCTCTAGTCTCCTTGACTGGTATAAGACCCATTACAGCATCATAGGGAGACAATGCTCCTTCCTGCCAATTCTCTGGGAAGAAGCTATCTCAGAGTGCCTTGCCCCACATGCTGCTGGAGAAACTATCACCTTGCTGAGGCACAATAGGGTATTGGCCAGTGGTTCTGAGGTACAGCCAGGACATGCAAGCTTGGAGAGACTGAGAAAATGGGCCAATTCAACCTTGCTTTGCTGTAGCCAGGTCAGAGGAAGAAGTCTTGAGCTGGTTACCAAAATACGGCACCTGGATCACCACATAGGGATCAAGGCTTTCAAGGAACAGAGAGGCAACGCACACAGGAATTGCATAAATCCCTGCTAATCCTGGCAGCACTGGGGGTGCCCTCCATCTACCCCCCTCTGCAAGGGGATGTTGTCGATCGCTGTCTGCCTGGCAGTATCCCAGAGGCAAGCAGTTTGAGCACTGAACTCCAAGTAGCCTGTGGGTAGATGCACAATGGCCTGGATGGATCTGACAGCATGCCTCATGCTAAATCCAGGCCTCGCTAATGCTGTATAAATGTCAAGCTTGTCTCCTTTCAAACAGGTAGAAAAAAACAAGGGCAAAGGCGGCAGGTCCTTTGCATTACTTCCATTTGACTAATTCTCTGATCTATGGTCTGCCAGACCCAACACGGGCCACGTAACTGAGTATGTATCCAGCATCTTTAAATGCTTCTTCTTCACTTCCCCACTGGAAGCCAAGCAAGAGATTTACACAACGGCACAGGAGCCAGCTTGGAGGGATGCACAGAGCAGAGGGTTTATGGGCAGAGAAAAATAAAGGAAGAATTTTGCTTAACCTGTGAATATCATTCCCTGGAACTTAACAAGCTTCATTAAGCAGCTTCAAATCTCACATTAGTCTACTCATGTGCACCCAGACGAACAGCAGCCCTGAACTATCGCGGCCAACCTCTCCAGGACCTCAACCATCCTCAGTACTGGAAAGGTAGCTGGGGGAGGTCTTACGTGAACGTGGGTCATCTGGAGAATGACACAATTATTGGCTTGCTTTTAAACTCCCCAGCACCTGTTGCAGCAGGGCCTGGACATTTATCTGGCTCAGTGATTTTCAGGTCAGATGTGCTTGGCTTTAGACTCAAAAGATGTCATGCAGCAAATGCCACCCTGCTGGGTTTTCCATGGTAGTAATGCACTGGGCACTGCCTGCTCTTGCATGCAGTCCTGGGAGCTGCAGCTTCTGGATTGGGGTCGGACCGGCAAAAATCAAGCCATCCCTTGTAATAAGGGTTTCTCTCTTACTCCGAGCTGAGCAGAACAAAGCTCGGGAGATTCTCCTGCGATGACATAACTTTTGCAGGGCAGCAGCAGTAGAGAAGGTATTTGTTCGGGGAGCAGGTATGCCCCAAAGATGCGCAGAAAACAGAGAGGACTAGTGAGAAGATGCTGATCTCTCCTATGTCACTGCAACCTCCTTCCTTGCCTTGAGACAGTGCATTAGTGCAAAAAGTGCTGGCTTGCAGATGTTTACCAGGGAAGGGTATTAGGGGATCTCCTGCCTTCCAGCAGAGCCATGCATCTGGGGTAGGCACAGCTTTCCTTCTGCAAACCGGGATAGAGAAACCTAAGCTAAACACTCTCCGGGGAGGATAGAGGAGCTCAGGGTAGGGAGTGGGGGTGCAATCTAGTGCCTTTAATGCACAGGATGAATGAGCTACCTGAGGACACAGGCTGCCACCAACAACCTTTCTGACACAAGACCTCCCTCATCCCTGCTGGAGTCCTCCTGTGATCTCTGCCGGAAGGACCCATTAGCAATTCAACACAGAACAGCAGTTGCAGCTACTGAAGCATTAGCCAGGGCCTCCTCGGTTTGGGCGGCCGATCCTCCAGCGATGAAACTGCACCCCAAGGCAGCCTGAACTGCTCCCGGGGACTGCAAATTGCCAGTCTTGGGTTCCCTTATGCATGCACACAGGCCTCCTCCTGCCAAACCACCCCCTCCTCCGAGCTCTTTGTCTCCTTGAACTCTTCTTCACGCTGACCTTCCCAAAACCCTGACCTAGTGACACCATTCCCTCTCCCCGCCTCCCGATGGACCTCCAATTAAATCTCAATGGCTCCCGCACAAAAGCAGCTCTGTCAGTCCCATTCAGAGAGGAACAAGCAAGCTGAATAGCTCCGGGCACACTGGAAGCCGTGAAACAGTGTGATCTTGTGTTAAGGCTGAATGGTGGCAGTGGGGGAGTGGAGGCTGGGGGGGGTGTTGATTCAGTTCAAGTAATTATTGAGTTATTCGAGGGGGGGGGGGAAAGGGAGGGCAGCTCTCTCAAACAAAACCCCACCATGGACAAATAAGACATTTCACCCTTTGAGTGAATCTCAGCTGGAAAAGGAAATTATCAGGCTCAGACCGGCTACTTGTGGCATGTCGGGCTCAGCGCCTTTGTGGTACCGAGGTCACTTGTTCTGCCGCGGTGGCAGCGGGTGTCGAACCTGTAACAGCCCCTGCCAGGAGAGGAAAGATAAGGAGCTGCCCCATGTGTCCTCATACAGTATGATGATGCCACAGGCCCAAGCATCCCTCTCTCCTGGGATGCAGAGCCAAGAAACAAGGCTGATTTTCCTGAGATCTTTCCTTGTGCTGAGATGGGTCATTAGTGCAAAATGTGCCGGCTTGCTATGGAGGTTGACCAGGGAAGGGTGTTAGGGGATACCCTGTCTTCTAGCACAGCCGTGCATCTACCCTGGGGAAGGTGCTGCATTGCTGAGCGGAGCTGTCCCTCAGCCGGTTACATCCAGGCAAGGCTTTCCCTTGCTTCAGTAATAAGAGTTGCCAGCACGAGCCGTTGTCCAGCAGCGATGTGCTACGGACGCCCTGTGCACGAGACTGACCACCGTCAGCATCAGAGGAATGAGAGGTTTAGATGATCTAGGGCAAAAGGCCATTTTATCCGTCCGGGTACAACTGGCGAACTGTATAATTTGAATGCTTCATCTCTCAAACATGTAAATGCAGCAAGCCACAAGCCAGAGGCAGAGACGAATGAGTGACAAGCAGCAAACAAACAGTTCGAAAAACTTAGCATTCGCTTCTCCACTCAGCAATTTGGGTCTCATCAAATTCACTTTTTACTCTCATTTATTCCACTAGTTTTTTTGGAGGGGAGGTTATTTTTCATGTCAGCAGCAGTCACAAATAGGCAGAGCTGTTCTTCGCATCATGCGGGTTAGCAGGGACCCGTCAGATCATTTGTAGGTTTGCTGCTCCTCTGCAGTGATGGGGGATGTTGGAAAGCACAAATGCTTGCATGGGAAGGTTGGCGGTGGGTCACACTCATCCTTGCTGGCTCGCGCGAGCAAGGCATGACAACAAAATGATCATTATTTTCATTAAAGCAACACTGATGGGTCTCCGGTAGCCCTTGTTTTATGCAGTGGACACACGCAGAAAAGGTGGCCCGTGTCCCAGGCTGGATTTTATTGCTTCTTGTTGCAAGCCCCTGTCTCCATAAGACCTGCACCTTGCAGCACTCATCCACCCTAACCGGGAGCAGAGAGGTGCCAGGTTTCTCTCGCCCTGACAGCTGTTGTATTGCGGCCCCACCAAGTCATCGCTTGGCAAGGTGTCCGTGGTGCGACTCACCTCGTGGAAATGAATCAGTGTTTTCTTTGCTGGAACCCATGTGAATCTGGTGCTTTTACTCACCGAGCTGCAGTGGAGGCCTGTGTGTGGGTGTAAGGGAGGGCAGAAGAGAGGGGATGCCTTTGGGAAAGTCATACCCTGGGCTTTCCAGTCCTGGGAGATGTTACCCCAGTGCTTCTTCACCTATAAGGTGCAAGAGATGCACAGAGATGTAGGACTGAACAAACCAAGCCAGACCTGCCAGGCGTGGGGACCAGAGCCTTCGGGATACACAGGCAAGCGTCCTGTTAGGCTGAATTCATCTCAGAAGGAAGATGCATCTCTTGGGTAGGGTAGCAAATCTATGGCTTGACACGTATGGGCATCACTACATGCTGGAGGGCTCAAACGTGGGTCATAAACCTTGTATTGCTGAAGCTTTAAGGCCTGAGAGTCCCATCCCTTTGCTGCAAGAGGATCCGAGTTTGAATCTACTCTAACATGGGCATTTGGACACCTAAGAGGAGCTCTTTGGTTAATGCCCCAGGATTCAGGAGATCTGGGTTCAGGTCTCAGGGCTTGCAGCCAGTTGTCAGCTCCTCATCTCTAATTCAAAAGAAGCATCTGTCTGCGCTGTGGTCTGCAGGGATCCTCTCTCACTATCTAGACTGGTCTCAAACAAGGAGCAATGGGCTCAAGTTGCAGCAAGCAAAGTTGAGGTTGGATATTAGGGAAAACTTTCTCACTAGGAAGGCAGTGAAGCACTGGAAGAGGCTACCCTTGGAGGTTTTGATAACCCAATTAAACAAAGCCTTGGCTGGGATGAGCTAGCTGGGGCTGGTCCTGCTTTGAGCAGGGGGGTGGACTAGATGCCATAGACATTAGAGCTGGAAGGGACCCTGCAAGATTATCAGGTCCAGCCCTGGAAGTCAGTGGGGGGACCATACTTATTTCTTGTCAAATATAAACTAGATGTGACCTCCTGCAAACAGACAAGTGCCAACCTCACAACGCCTATCACCACCAATGCATCAGAAGAGTGGTTTGGATGCCGGGGGCTCGCCCACCCAGACACCCCCATGCTCACGATCCGAGGACATCTTCCATCAAGCCCCCAGAGATGGATAGAGGGACTTCTGCAGCAAAGGAAACCCATCAGTCCAGGGTTTATTCAGTCGTGATATGACATCTCTTTCTTGCCAGGCCCGGCTTCCCTTTCCAATGTTCAAGAATCAGAAGCGATGAAGAACTCCTGCCCAAGAGCACTCGTTTTGGGTTTTTTTTAATTTTTCCTCCCAGCGGGATTTCATCATTCCCTACGTGAGGCATAAACGTGCCAAGACAGGACGCCCTGTCAGTCTGGATGATGCAAATGATGCCCATGCAAGGTATGGGTAGCTCTATCATTATCAGCCCGGGGTAATAAGAAAAACACTCATCTCTCTCACCTTTAGGGGATCTGAGCTGCTGACATTTTAATTAACAAGGCTCCGCGCCCTCATGCTGGACAAACTTCCCTCCTTGATATAATCCACCAGTGTCAAACCTCCCTCTCTCTGCGTGATGGCGATGCTGAGAAGCAACCCCATATATAACATCCGGGCAGGTCTCAAAGCCCAGAGACCAGAAGAGTGGCCTCCTGCAAGGTCTTTCCCCCCTCCCTTCCCCTGCTCTCCACCAAGGCAAAGGGAAAAGGAGATGAAAGGAACCAGCCTGCTGCCAACCTGTCCATGCTGGCTTCAAAGAAAGGTCGCTGCAACCTCTGGGTGACGATCAGGATGTACCAACAGAGGAATAAGGAGGGGAACAGGCTGCTTTGGAGAGCAGGGGAAAGGAAGGCTGCAGGCTGGCAAGCACCTTGCACAGACAGTGGATGGCAGCCCTGCCCCGAAGGCATCACTGAAGTCCTTGCAAGCTGTGCTTGGGCTGCCTCTCTCCAGAGGGATGGATGCTGAACTGCACTCAGCCTGCGGCAGGGGCAGCTTTGCCATAAAGGCTTAGTGAGTATAGTGCAAACCACTCCAGATGCCCATGGATAAAGCAGGCGGCCAGTTCAGCCATGGGAATAGTCCCAGCCTTGTGCCAGGTCCAGGTGGATTGCTACATTCAAGGCATCACCTCAGCTGAGATACTTCCCAATCCTACCTGCTCACACCTCATCCAGGATCCTAAGCTAGATAGTCAGAGGGCTGGCTCAGCCTTCGCATCTCACCCAGCTTGCTTGCCTTGTTACTCAGGAGGGTCAGCCTCTACTGCAGCCTCCAGGTTGGCAGGACTTGGTTTTGGGGCAGCTGAGAGGAGAGCATAGACAAGGGCGAAGACGGCCTAAAAGATTTCACCTCCCATCCCACCTATCAGGCCAGTTTCTAATTGACAGATAAGCTCACCATATGCAGCTCAGACTTTGCCCCTTTACAGGCCTCCAAATAAAATATCCCCAGTTTGCAGATATAGATATATATATATATAGACATATATATGTATATATGTATATATATGCATGCTTTCCCTGCTATGTATGCATGCATATATATATATATGCATATATATGTATATGTATAGCTGCTTAGAAGGCAGCTATGCTCACCACTATACCACCAACGCATATATATATGCCTGACGAAGGGTTTTTGAACCCGAAAGCTTGCTTAATAACTGTTCTCCAACCATTTGGGTTGGTCTAATAAAAGATATCAAATTCACCCAAGAAACCTTGTCTGTCTATATATATATATATATATATATATATATATGTATGTGTGTATGTATGTGTGTGTGTATATAATATATTAATATATACTAAAATTAAACACCACATACATACATATCTGCACACACATACATACATACATATAGACATATATATATACAAATATATACACCAAAATTGGGGATTTTTTTTTAGAGAAAACCAGGATTCCTGCTTATCACAGGCCTGTACTTTGCAGATAACTTCTGCAGTGATGGGGTTTGAACCTATGGCCTAGGGAAAAGACTTCTACCACAACTGCTATAGGAGAATGCCCTCTGCTATGAAACAGCACCAGGCTGCAGGGTCAGCCTGCAGGTGCAAGGCATTTTCACAAGCATCCCCATGCAATGTCAAGACAGTGCTGCTAGGTCTAAGCTCTGCACGAGGTCCCATCCTCAGTGGTGGCTTCCTCAAGCCATCTTCTTGAGGAATTAAACTTAGAAAATGTCAAAAGTTCAAATCCACATCCAACCCTTTGCATGTTTGGCTACACCACGGCTGATTCTGGACAAGCAAAAGCATGCAGCAGAGCATAAACAGGGCTCCCACCTCCCAAATTGCCAATGGCTCTTCAATCTTGCCAAAATAAATGAATACATAAAAGGTGTCATGAGACCCAATGACTAAATTGAAGCTAAGCTTCCATCCCTGATAAGTAGCTACCCACAGCGCGGTGCGAATGTTACTCCACCGGCTTCTGATACAAGAGATAGCACACGCCATAATTCAAGTCCAGTGCTGCTTACCTTGGGCAGTTCTTGGTGTAGATACCCTGGGGGGAGTAGAGGCATAGTGCATTATTTTAGCAGAGAAGGACATTAAGCATTGGAAAAGATTGCCTAGAGCTCAGGAGGGTTCACCATCAGGGAGTCTTTGAATCCAGACCGAGTATTTTATAGCCAGAAACATAGAGACTTGAAAGGGAAGATGCTACCCTAGGGAAGAAGAGCCCAGAAGACTTACCAGAATAAGTAAGAATCAAAGCTAAGAGGATGGCAGGCCGTGAGGAGCAATAGAAACCTCAGCCCCTATCAAACAAGATGCTCCTTCTCTCCTGATACCTGCTCAGTGAGTAAAATCAAGATGAATTAGCAGGTAGAGCGGAGGAGAAGGGCTGGCTAGGCGGGAGCAGGGAAAGCAAGCAGCATCTCACTGGGTGCCAGGGGACCGTGCAAATGGCTACACCCCACTGCACTGAAACTCAGCCCCCCCAGGAGTTGAAAAACAGAATTAAAGGTCATTAATAGGATGCAATGATTTGTTTCCCCCTTTCTTCTTGCTCGGTCTATCCCTCCAGTCCATACCCAATTCTCTACTTCCAAAGAAAAACAGCTCTTTTATTTCTAACACCCACCAACCCCCCGCCCCGATACCACGCCGACCTGCACAGCCCCCAGCCAACTTCCAGGCTCAAGGCAGCAGGCAAAGCTCAATGCTCATGAGCAAGGTTATTACCCCAAGCCAGCGTGCGTGGTCCAACCTGTGGAAACAACCCTACAATAACAATACAGTGCGACGTGCATGTTTTAGCAGAGGTGTCACCGTAAACCCCGCCAGCTTTCCACAAGCCTGACGGGACTGTGAAAAATAAGACACGTGCTTGGGCAGCGGGTGGAGGAAGGGGGGAACCTTTTCCTCTGAAAGCCTGAGTTTAACAATTCATTTGATGATGATGACACAGGAGCTGCTACTGTAAATACAGTTCTCGCCACTTCGAAAGAGCCATTTGGCTTCCGGGCATGCATTTCAGCACCCGTCTAACAGCAGTGCTGGTGTTTGAAACAGGAGACAAAATAATGCCTGGAAGGAAATGGGCTGTTAAAGAAAGAGCCGGGCAGGCCCGTATTAATGTTGCAAAGTGCTTGGCCATTGTCAGGGAGCAAAGGGAGGACAGTTGTGCACTTTTCCTGACACCTTCCCTGTCATTTGAAGTGCCTGCACCAGGCTATGCAAAGAAGCAGGGGCTAATACCAAAGTACAGGGGGCCAAACACCTCCGTTTTAGTACAGTGTTACCGGGACGTGGCAATAAGACAACCCGACAGGCCAGGCGGGCCTCGGGGTTTGATTGGAAAGCCAGAAGCCACTGTGCTGATTGTCCATCCCAACCGGCCTAGCAACGAGGAGAGCCATTCCTGCAAGGAACAAGGCTGGGGCATGAACCACTTCCACCACTGACTCCTTGCATGACCTTGAGCAAGTCACTTCTACTTGCTGTGCCTCCATTGGCCCATCTGTAAAATGGGGAGAACAAACTGTATCTACTTCACAGGTTTTTGGCGACACCAGGCTTGCTTCATGCTTGCAGATCCTCAGGGGGAAGGTGCTAGGGAAGTGCCAAGCATTCGCTGGCACTTTCATTATGATTTCCGAATCCTGGAGGTTAACTAGGCAGTTTGCCCTCCCCAAAAATGTTTTAAGGAACAGGCATTCAGGAGAGGGAGCTGCCTCTGCAGCTC
>NW_005842239.1:991545-1027726 GCF_000455745.1 Alligator sinensis
GTCTTCATGTCTACCCCTGTGTGACCCAGTGCTTTGAGTCGAAAGGAAATCGCAGCTGAGCTAGAGCATCACTTGCAGGAAGACATTCAGTCGCGACTACTTTGGCAGGGCTGTCTGGGAAGCGGTGGCTGGCATGGTGCTTGTGATAGCAAGGGACCAGGACTGGAGAAGACAGGAGGTCCAGGCTCGTGTCCCCATGCCATATGCCAGGACTGGCACTGGTCCCGTATGCTCAGACATCCCCCAGCACGATGCACCGTCTCTGGCCGTACCCATCTCATTCTCAGACAAGCTCTCCAGGCAACAGCAATGCACGAGAGCCACCGTTGTCTCAATATGCTTCCTTCTCCTTCCCTCCATTGATTTCTGAAAGCAAGTGCAGGTCACTTGCTCGGCAACAGATCTGGACATGCCGTGCAAAGATAAACCCGGCCTGCCTTGCTCTGCTTCTGGCTGGCACCCACATCCAGCCTTTATGCCTGGACATGCCACTACCCTGCTAAAGGGGCCGGAAATCTCTTACGCTGCTAGAGTTATGACCTTAGTCTCGTGCACTGGGTTGTTTTTTTACATGTATGGCTATATTAAGAAACAGCCGATAACTTAGAAGCGGTCCTGCCCCCCTTCTCCTCAAAAAAGATGAAGCCTGCCCGAGTGCTGCAATTAGGGATTGATCCAACATGATCTGAAATCAATGAGCATGTTTTTGCACTGACTTTTGAAGGCTTTGGCTATTTTCCCTTCTTCCACTAGTCTATAATAGTCTTATCATCTCCAAATCCAGGCCTCTCTTGGAGAACCGTCTCCCAGGTCTCTCTGATAGGAGGACCTGAAAGCAAAACTATCGGTAAAGCCAGCATTTCCCCCTCCCTTCCTTCCCTCCGCCCGCTTTGGTCCTATAGCTCTTTCTCAGGACAAGGAACTATCCATTGCACCTCCCTTTTTTCTTCCTGCCTTCCTGAAATGCAACCCAATTTCCAGTAAGATACATCTCAAACCATAAAAATAAAGCCTGATCCCCACTGATTGGGATTTTTTCTGATGAGCTACAAACTTCTCAGCATCCTTCTGTTGCCAAGACATTTAAAACCAAGCTGGACAAAGCAGGGGAGAATATTCTGCAGGAAACAATCTGGCCAGAGCAGATGAGCAAAATGATCTAATAAAAGGTCTTTTCCATCTCTGATCAGCCATGATCTGAAGAGGAAGAGGGGGGAGCGAGGGAGCATCCAGGCACCGAACAACAGGCGTCTCTCTAAGAGAAGACCTGCTTATCAACAGGGAAATATCGAGTGCAATATTTTGTTTTAATGAAACATTTGGCATGTCCTTTAGAGATCAATGCCAGCGTTTCAGGAGGAATGGTAGCAATAGACTATAATTAGCAGCGATAAGTCCTTACAATAACAAGTATATTATGCTTTGCATTATTCATGAGCTACAGTGTTATTTCTGGCATCAGCTAGCCTTTTTTTCCCCAATAATGGTTTTTTTTTGGCGAGACGCTAGCTTTTAACTTCTGAGCACACACACACGCACACAAAAGTAGCGCATAGGCTTTGCAAAAAGAAATTTTTTTTTTTTTTTAAAGGAGTTTTCAGCAAGCATCAAGTTTCTGGTACACGGGAAGGACTTTCTGCACACACCGCCAATCCCGCGTCCCACTGATGAACTGCGCGGTGTGCACAGCTTAATTAGGAATGAGGAGCACTCGCTCCTAGGACCCGAGCCAGGGTGTCTGGCTATCATGGAAATGGAGGGCTTTATTTTTCCCTTGTAGCGTGAATGGTCAAGAAACTACCTTGGAAAAGGCCCGTGGCTGACAGTCATCTCTGTTCCCTGCAAACTCATCCACTTGCTGGGATTTATGAGCGTTTAGAGAGATGTACTGTTTAGTTAAGCTCCATCTAGCAAAGACAGTTTATTTTTTACGCATTAAAAATTAATCTGGATTGACAGTGCTGGAAAATGAAGACCTCTGTTTATTCACAGAGCAAACCTGCCAGGGGGATTGCCGTGCCAGCTGCCTCTCCAGCATCCCCCACCTCCCAACCTCCGCACCAGGATGACCGCTGCTAAGGAGCAGGGCGCAGGCCACGTGAAGTGACCCAAAGGACAGTGGCCACGGTCCCTGGAGAGGTCAGTTGTCTGATATGGAAACCATCCCATAAACCCCTGTTTACTTTTGCTCCCGGGAGCGGTCCCGTGGGACATCGACCCGATCGCACAGACCGGCAATGTCAAGCGCATGCACAAATGCTGCGGCAGGCTCGGGGCTTCGGTTCCAAGTGGACAGATGTCTTTATCACAGGGCAGAAGCGCTAACTGGTAGAGTTGTTGGCAATCCCTGCAAGGTCTAGACTGAGAGAACAACTCCAGTTCATAAGCATCCGGTGATAAAAGCCTTTATTCACTAGTGACCCAAACTGGAGTCAGACGATGAACCCACAGGCAGAACTGGTTTCCAAGGTTTTCTGCACACCGGTCTCATTAGATACGACTCCGCAGACCCCCAAAACACCTTGTTTGCAAGAACGCAAGCAATTCTCTGCATGCATGCCAGGTACGAAATTCACTTCTCGCCCGTCCTCCCCGAAGAGAAACTGTACGCAGGACCTGACTCGAATATGAAAATCATCTCACAGGCATGCAGCACCCGGCCTCCCAACTGTTAATAGACTGTGTGGGCTGGCGGAGCGCACGCTGCAAATAGACAGCATGAAAATGTACGGACAGGCACGCAGCTGGAATATGGACTGGGCAGCCCAACACACGTGAGATGTACCAGAACCGGGCAATTCATGCCCATTGGATCTGAAACCATAACCCTCCAGTGCCCAAGATCCAGCAGGCCAGTTATTATGGACATGCAGGAGCAAAGTCCTGCATACCAGGGCCTGGGGCCGCAGCTGGCTCACAGACCTGGTCACCAGAGGGAGACCGTGCACCACGTCCTCCGGGCACAGCATTACATTCACCACCCCACTTTTGCATCTCCCTTGCAAAGCAGCACCCCTTGCACAATTTGACATGATTCCCACGCTGAATCCCTGGCCTGAAGGAAATCCCAGCCGCTCCACCTGTGTTTCCCTCCTGCGCCCCGATGAAAAGCTAAAACGTCACTGGTTTTTGCAGCCCGAGAGCTCCCGAGCCTGAATTCTCCCCTGCCGGGCCATGAATCACGGCCGCATTGTCTGCTTGCCTGCCAGCGCAGCCCTCACCCGTATTGCTGAGTCTCTCCAAAATGAGCAATCAGGGCAGAGGACACATTCAATTGCCACGGAACATAATTAAGTCTAATTGCAAAGTTAATTGTTTAGGAAGATGGGGGGTGGGGGGGAGGAAAAACAACCAGCGGGAGATGGAGAGCGGCTACCCAAGTCAAGAGCACCCGGAGATACTAAAGACCTAATTGGAATCCATTTCCCCCCGTGCTAACTGCAGTCTTTATGCACATTTATGTATATTAGTCCTTTCACTTTACTTTGGACACTGGTGGTGGATGCCAGCTGCCGGGATCCCCGCCGAGAGAGGAGCAACGACGGCAGCAGGAAGGAAACATCGATCCCGGCTGATAGCCTCCACCTGACCATTTGGACAACCTAGGGCAAGGAGGGAAGGGATGTCTTAGTACAAGGAAAAGGCAATCAAGACTCATAGTAGAGATGATATCTTTTACTAAACCAAGAAGATTTTTGCAAAAAAAAAAAATCCTTTAATTGCAAACACCCTTCATCAGGCATCGGAGAAAAGATTGTAAAAGTTCTCCTGGGTAGAAATGAACGTACGAGGAAGATGCTGTTTGATTTGGGGATGTCTCAGCACGTTCAGGGCAGCTGTACTCCCAAGTGCGGCCACTGAGAACATGCACCCAGGATGCTTCCCTGGGTCTCCTTGATTGAGAGGCCAGGCTGGCATCTCAGGAGATCAGGATCACCTGGAAAAGTGAGGGCCTCCTGCCTCCAAACAGGATGGGGAGGTCATGAGGACATCGGTTTCCTTCCCAGTATCTTGGCTCCTCTCAGGTGGGACAAGTTATGCCACCTCCACCTACCTGACTGGGATGATCCTGCAGGTAATTATAACAACCCAGAGGTTCCCCACCGGGCAATCTTGCTCTGCCCATCAGGATCAGATCCATGTGGCCAAATTTGGGATCTGGGAGGATTTTTTTCCCCATGGCCAGCAGGAGGTGGGGAGGAGGCATTGCCTTTCTCTGCAACAAGGAGCACGGTCCTCATCCTCAGACCCTTCTTCTCCAACAACTTCCCTGTCTCTGCGGTGGCAGGCCCTGGCAGTCCCGCATCTCCCCGACTTTCCCCCACATCACACTCTCCCTGAGCGTGTCAGGTTTTGCACCTTGCAGCTGTGCCGCTGGGGTTGAACTAGAGGCGCCGAGGAGTCCTCCAGTACCTCTCTGCCTGCAAACACAGGGGACGGACTCAGGCCCAGGAGACCTCGCCTCATCCTCTGTCCCTGCCCTGAGCTCTGAAGCAGGTAGTTTTGGACACTGTCAGAGACAGGATCCTGGGACTAGATATATAGGGTTTGCCAGACTGAGGCCTGGGACTAGGATCCTAGGACTAAACTATAGGGTTTGCCAGACTGAGGCCAATCCAGGCTGGCAAACCCTATATTCTAGGAGCAGGAGCATCTGCGTTTTATCCCCCCATTGCCACCAGGCTGTTCCACACAGCCACGATTTGCAACCCAAGGGCAGCAGTGCAACAGGAGCTAGCACCTGACTTTCTCCAATACCTGGACAATGTCTCGCCTTCCTAACCTTCTTTGCAAATGACTTCTGCTCACTCCTGGAAAGCCCTAACACCCCTGACCTGTTGTCCATGGTCTTTGGTACCAGCAAGACAGCCCAGGAGAGCACAGCAACCCCAGAAAAAGATGGGTTACAGTACAGCAGAGGCCCTGATGGACCGTTCCGTGTGCACGCACATCCCTGGGGCAATCACACCGGCTGCAATGTTAAGCAGCCCTCTGCTTTTCAGAGCAACAGGACCCAACTCCCCGTGTAATTTGGGGCTGAGGCCGTCTCTGGCAATCTTCCTCAAGACAGGTCTGAGTCTCCATGTGGTCACAAGCCTATTCCAGGAAAGTTTTGCTGCTGGATTCTCTGGGCAAGCATCATTAACCAAGCACCTGCAACCCATGCTCCCCTCCAGCTGCAGGAGCCTTCGGCCCTTGCAAGGTCCTGGTGGGGATCAGACCTAGAGAAAAATCACCCTTCTCTCCCCATGCAATATAGGACAAGCACCATGGCTTTTTCCCACTGCATTTAGCAAAAGATTCCCTTGGGATAAACAGGAGGAACTGGAGGGCAGGGCTTTCTCCAGCAGGGCTCTGCCTCCAGTTTTCCCTCCCTGCCCCAGCTGGCCAAGCCCAGATCTGTGGGGCTTCCTGGTGCATTGCAAAGCTTGCACGTCTCCGGGACCTCCACTCAGCCAGCTCATGACTGGAGCGTGTCACTGCTGTTATTGGAGACAGCATCCCAGTTGCATGGCTCTGGGCCCCTCCTGTTGGTGTGTGGCATGGTTGGGATATTGCTTAGAAGTAGACAAGACCCAGGAAGGTGCGAGGACCTGCGGTGGGCTCGGACAGCCCTGCTCCGTCTGCAAGAGATGACCAGTTAAAAGCCAGAGGCAGCTGGAGGAAGAGCAGGTGACTTCTGCTGGGTCCCCGGAGGAAGGTCTAGCTGGGTCCAGGGGCTGCAAGAGGCTGGAGAGCATGCAGTCACGGCTGCAGCTGCCCCGCCGTGCAGACGTACGCCGCTGGCTTTAAACTCACTAGCTTGGTTACCGGCAGTGGTGTCGTTACGTCAGCATCGAAGCTGAGGTTTTGCAGCATTGCGCTGCGTCCCAGGGTGCTCTTGCTGGGCTGTGCGAGCTGGCTAAGGGAAAAGCTTGCTCAGGTGAGCTGCAGGGCTCCAGCAGTGCTTGCCTCTGCAGGGAACATTGCAGTGCCTTGTACTTTCTGTGCACTGCACGCAGGGCTCAGCAGACTCTGGGGGCACGATTTTCCAAGTGCCTGCACCTCTCACCCCAGCAGAGTCGGGGCCTGCCTTCCTGCCCTCCTCTCCAAAAAAACCCTGGCAAAACAGGATCAAATCAGCCCTGCCATGACCTCTCTGCAAACTTCTCTTGGCTCTTTCTTGTTCCTCCCCTTCCCCTGGGACAAGAGCCAGCTTGGAAAGACTTACCCCATTAGTATAAGACAATTATCATGTGCTGCTGCACAAAATCATGTCCGAAACCTCCTCTGCACTCGTAGCTCCTTAACCTCCCAGGCCTCCGAATTTTGGACGCCGTCAGGGGATGGGTCCTCGAGCTAAACCCCACGGCAGCCCCTCTGTGCTAGGATGGGAACAAATGTTGGCTTGGCTAGCACGCTGACCTAGGAGGCTTTAACTCTGCTTAAAGCTCATATAGAGTCAAGGGCACTTTCTCACCTAGGAGACACCCCTTCCTCCCTTTCCCTTGGCGGGGGGCAAACCAAACCCAGGCACCCCGGATCGCCACGGAAAAACTGCAAGACCTTAGAGAATTAAAGTGCCCAGTGGGGTCCGTCCCCCTCTCCCCCCAGCTTTTTCCCTCTTTATTTAATTAATTAATACAGTTTCCATGGGGGAAATCCAGCTATTGCCATGGCACTGTCCTTGCAGGCTGGCGAGAGGGCTGCCATCCACCACCCCCAGCTCGCAGGGCAGAGGGGATTATTCTGCGTAGGGGAGTGGGAGACGTTGCACGGGGTGAACGGGTCTGGTGCAGAGCGGTAGAGCGGGGAGACGATCTCCAGGGAGCAGGAGACAGGCACAGGGTTAGTGAGTGATGGTGGGATGGGGGGATGAGGAAAGGGAAGTGTGTGCAGGTACGAACCTGGGTGCAAGGTGCATGGCGATTGTGGCAAGGAATGGGGACACCAGCAACAGCTCAGCTTGGCATGCCGGCTCTGCTCCGATCCTCAGGCAGCCGAGCCGTTAAAAATTCATCAGCTGGCAGCTCCCATTATGGCAAGGGCCTGTTGGGTCTAACGATGCCGCCGTGGCGCGCACTTCACGACTTAATCATATGCTGTCACTTCTCACTTCCCGCAAGATGGAGCAGGGAACATCTTGCTCAGCGCTGCATTTCTGCACGGACAGCCACTGTCCTCCTGCTATCCCCTGCTTTGCCAAGGGTTTAATCACCTGCTCCTTCACCCCTCGGACACGGGGGGTGTTTTGATGGACAGTCAGACCTTCCTCGTGCTACAAGGGAGATTGCACTCATCCTGCGAGCTGAGCCTCGTGAGAGCTCGCAGCAGATGGAGCGTTGTCACCGACAAATCAACCGTCTGGAGGACGGCCGATCAGCTGGCTGCAAGGCGTGCGTGTGTTTGCCTGTGCGAGTGTGTGTGTGTGGGCATGCATGCACACGCTCGTGCACGCCTGCCCTTCATTGGAGGGCTTCAGAGCTACTCAACTGCGGGACAGATCTAGCAACTTATAGGAGAGCCCTGGTCATCTCGAGCATCGTGTGGGGGGTGGGGGGCAGGCTTTTAAGAGAAGAGGGCCTGAGTTTTGCTGCCATGAAGGTTCAAGCTGATCCCGCCATGGAGCATATTGACCCCCAAAAAGAGAGGGGTGTGTGTGGGGGGGGGGAGGGATGTTCCTCTTGTCAGCCTGGGTTAATTGCTATCATTTCCCCATTCTTAATAATACTGGGGATTTTGAGATATCGAGTACTGTCTTGAAAAGTCACTAGTTTCATGGGAGCCTGATGGAAGGGACTGCCAGCCAGCTTCCAATTAGTTTAATGAAGAAGAGCTGAGCAAGCCCAAAGTTCAAGGGAGCGTGCATCCAGCGCCCCAGCCGGCTCCATCTGCAATGATCAGGCCTGAGTCAAGGAGCCCGGTTCTTGATGCAGACCTAAACTCCTCTACGTCCACGAGAGGGTTGGATCTAGCATTTCAGTTCACACCTGTCTAGAATTATAGAAGGAGACTAGTCGAACAAAATATCATTAATAAAGAAAACCTTGTCCCGTCAAGGCGGCTGGCTTCCCTACCAGACTCCAAAGAGATCACACTTGTTCCAGATGCACCTGAGCTTGCAAACATCACTGCTCGGTCCTTCACCTGGCTGCTTTCCTGTTGAGGAGCATAGCTGCTGTCTCCCTTCTGTGCAGGCACGTGTGTCTTGGTGTAACCCTGCTGCTACCCTTCACTAGGATGCATGGAAAACCTTTCACTCGGTGACTTGCAAGCTCAGACGTCCTGCTCCCTGCAATAGGCCTGTCCTATTTCTAGGGGTGCTGAAAGCTGGCAGAGAAACGGTGAGAAAGACCTCAGCTTCCACGGCAGGAATCGGGAATCAAAGGGGCTCAGTGACAGCCAGCCCGACAGGACCGGGCGCTTGCTTCGGGGGCACATTGACATTTGTGTCTCCAGCCAGCAGGAGCAGGGAGCAGTAGGGAAACAGGCCAGCAAAGGGCAGGCTGCTTTGGAGGACGCTCGAGAGGTCACTACAAGGGATGTCCAAACAGGCACAAAATGACTAAGGACAAGAAAAAGCATAGGCGGCCTGAAAAGACAGACCTCTAGAAAACACAATCGGAGCGCCTGGGTTCATTTTAAGCTGTGCAAGGTCATCTTATGAAGAGAACAGCGGCCTCATGGAGAGTACCGGGGGAGCGAAAAGCAGCGTCCTGGCTATGCAGAAGGGAAGGGGTGGGAGCACAACCCCAACCTCAAGCAGGATTGATCCCTGTCTACATATATCAGACAAGGCGGGGACGATGAGGAGACACCGCTGTGCATTGCACCATTGGGAATCAAGCTCCTTTGCTTTCCTGGCCCCATGCTGGGGCAGCTCACGCAGCCCGGCTATCCCCGCACCTCAGCCTCTCCCTCCCTCGTCTCTCGCCCCAGATGCAGGTGGCTTTCTCCCAACAGTACGAGCGGCCCATCTTCCCCATCTTCAAAAAAGGGAAAAGGGAGGACCCGGGCAATTATAGGCCCGTCAGTCTTACCTCAATCCTGGGGAAGCTCTTTGAGAAGATCATCAAGGAGCACATTTGTGATGGGCCGGCATCCGAGATGATGCTCAGGGGCAATCAGCATGGATTTATTAGGGGGAGATCATGTCAGACCAACCTGATTGCCTTTTATGATCAGGTCACAAAGGCCATGGATACAGGTGTCGCGGTGGATGTAGTCTTTCTGGACTTCAGCAAGGCCTTTGACACCGTCTCTCACCCCATCCTAATTAGTAAACTAGGCGACTGTGGCATAGATGCCTACACGGTCAGATGGATTGCAGATTGGCTGAAGGGTCGCACTCAGAGGGTGGTGGTGGATGGATCATATTCGACTTGGGGGGAGGTGGGTAGTGGAGTCCCTCAGGGCTCGGTCCTGGGCCCTGCGCTGTTCAATGTCTTCATCAGCGATCTTGATGTTGGGGTGGAGAGCAACCTGTTTAAATTCGCTGATGACACCAAAATTTGGGGGGAGGTGAGCACGCTAGCAGGGAGAGAGAGATTGCAGAAGGATCTGGATAGGTTACAGGGGTGGGCAGACAGGAACAGGATGCGTTTCAATACGGACAAGTGCAGGGTGCTGCACTTGGGTAGTAGGAACCAGCAGCACACTTATACGATGGGGAACTCCCTACTTGAGAGCACGGAGGCGGAAAGGGATCTTGGTGTCATTATTGACTCCAAGATGAACATGGGCCGACAATGCGAGGTCATGGTTGGCAGGGCTAACCGGACCTTGTCGTGCATCCACAGGTGCATCTCGAGTAGAGCCAGGGAGGTGATCCTCCCCCTCTATGCGACGCTGGTCAGGCCGCAGCTGGAGTATTGTGTCCAGTTCTGTGCGCCCCATTTCAGGAGGGATGTGGACAACATGGAGAGGGTCCAGAGGAGGGCCACCCGCATGATCCGGGGACAACAGGGCAGACCCTACAGTGAGAGACTGCGGGACTTGAACCTATTCAGCCTCCACAAGAGAAGGCTGAGGGGGGACCTGGTGACCGTCTATAAACTCACTAGGGGGAACCAGAAGGGTTTGGGGGAGACGCTGTTTCCCCTAGCCCCTGCTGGCATAACAAGGAATAATGGGCACAAGTTGATGGAGAGGAGGTACAGATTGGACATCCGAAAAAACTACTTCACAGTCAGGGCGGCTAGGAGCTGGAACCAACTTCCAAGGGAGGTGGTGCTGGCCCCTACCCTGGGGATCTTTAAGAAGAGGCTGGATACTTACCTGGCTGGACTCATTTGAGTCCCGTTTTTGTTTTTAGGGTGAGTGGTTTTGTTTGTGTTTTTGGGTTGTTCTCCCGCCCTGGCGGGGGGTCGGGCTAGAAGATCTATTAGGTCCCTTCCGACCCTGAAACTATGAAACTATGAAACTATGAAACCCCAGTCGAAACCCGAAGGTGCAGTGGTACCCCACTCTCTCCAGGACCTCTCCCTCCTCAACCCCAGCTGTTCACTCACCCTTTGTCCTAAACAAGAAAGAAATCAGGGCCCTCTAAGCTGTGTGCAGATAGTCTCGTGGCCTCTGCTCAACCCTCTGCACAGGAAATTAACCCCGGGCAATTATCCTAATATCCCTAAATCCGCTGTAATCCTGCGGAAGCTCTCCTTCAGCCACTTGGCTTTCGGGCACTCCACGGTGCATTTGTACAGCCCTGCGGTAAGTGCAGGGCTTAGGAGAAACAGGACAGCTTGCTTCTTCTTGCTCCCACTGGCCAGACAGCATGGCCTTCGTCTGCCCTGCCTGGACTATCCTCAGCACAAGTCCCAAACTTGGGGAGCATAGGAGGAGCAGGGCTGCCCTGCCCAGCAAACGTCCCCGGTGCAGAGGACAGACGGGATGGAGGCAAGCAGGACAGCGAGTCCTGGTGCACCCTAGGTTCATATGCACGAACATGTAGGTACAAATCCATTTCCACAACCCTGACGGGGTCCCTGGGATGGGAATGAGCCCTCTGGGGTGAAAGGGAGGCAAGAAACCAGAGGATGAAAGTCAGGAGATGTTTTCTGTGACATCCAGGCCCCAGGGCTGTGGTGGGTGGGAAGGGTGGAAGAGGACAATCTCCTGAACCCTGTGAATACAGGAGCTGGGATACAGTGGGCCCGGGAGGTCCCATCCAGTCCTATGTGCCGCAGGATATCCCTCCTTAGGGTTATGGTCCCCAAATACACGAGTGGTGCCAAGACCCAGGGATGGACATCTTTCTGATAACACCCTCGACTCTGTCCTGCTTAAGCCCTTTCTCAGGGGATCTGGTTCTCCCATTACTATGCCTAGAGGAGAGGAATTGGGCATCCCAGTCTCACCCTGCAACCTAACAGGCCGCCACGTCAGAGCCGACGTATCCTTTCTTTCCTCAGCTGCAGGCCCTGGGGTCCAGGGGTCAGGATACCTGTACCCTGGCCCCTTGCACTCAGACCCATGGGGGACATGGGCAAGAGGAACCAGAGAGCTGCAAGGGGATAGATAAGGCTCAGCTCTTCAGGCATGTGAGGAAGGCAGGCTGCAGGGAGGGGGTAGGGGATTGCTGTAGTGCTATCTATTGACTATTGAGTACCCTTACGGGGGAGCGGAGGATGCACGATATTTCTCCTTGCAGGCTGCAGTCCTAGGTGACCTTGTGAGGTCCCTTCCAGCCCTACTTTCCTACAAGTCCTATGATTCCCAGGTCCTGCTGACACCAGCAGCCACCCCCCTCCACAGCAGCAAAAGGTCATGCAGCCTTAGCTGGCATCGGCACGAACACCACCCTGCTCGGCACCGTTCATCCTCGCCCAGCCCGTTCGTGGCAGGTGCAGCAGCAGCCGCCCGGCTCCCCAGGGACAGGTTGCAAGGCTCCCTCTCAGCAAACCCACTCTCCGCACCACCGGAGGAGCCTAGGATCTGTAATTTTCCATCCTTGCTGCTTCTCAAGTGTCAGCATTGCAGTGACCTTCGAGCATCCATCCCACCCGTCACTGCCGGGACCTGGGACTTTCTGCTGCATCCGCTTTAGCACAGGGATCCAGCAGCAGCCGTAGGCAGAGAGGAGATGTGACAACTCCCCGTCTTGCCAGCGTAGCCCCTGGCTCTCCCAACAGCTCAGCACCGTGCTCCCTCCCAGGCCCATTCCCAGTGCTTACTTTGCTGCTGTAGTGCCCAAAAGTGCCTTTTCCAGCATCCTTTGCAGGTCAAAGGAGGTGCCAAAAGATACGGGGGGTGCATCTGAGCCAAGCCCCATGAACACAAAGCAGTGCTTTTGGAGAGGGAATGAGGGTTTTAGGATAACCTCTGGTGGAGAAGGGTTGACCAAGGCTGGCCAAAAGCATGGGTGGCCTTTTGCAGCTGTCTTAACCTCACCTAGGGGAAGCCTAGATAGCTCCATGCTAGACAGCTGTGTGTTTAAGCCCAGGGGCTCAAAAGACATGCATGCAGTTGTGGGTGCCCAGCAGACAGGCTGCTGTTGGGACGTCCTGAGCCCTTGCAATCCCACTGCAAGTCAAGGGGAATTTGGGCAGTCGGTACCTTCAAGACAAGTGGAGGCTTGTGCCTGGGTCTGGGGAGGAAACATCTCTGAGCTGCCTAAATGGATTCGTTTCCTGCAAGCCAACATTTCCCCCATGTCCTTTGAGCTGCCTTATGCATGAAATGCCCCTTGCACTTGCTTTTCCACTGCACGTCCACAGCCTGTCAATAAGCATAGCCCAGCTCACGAGCCGTCCAATATTTGCGCTCCCGCACTGTCTGAAATGACCCATGACAAACGTCTCAGCCCCCTGGTCCTTCGCAATCTCTCCCCCAGAAGCCAACAAGCAACATTTATTTAGAGCAAGAGACAGCCAATGTGCAGCCCATAGCTCCCTTCATGGGCAGAGCCCCGGTCCCAGCATGCAACAAGGGTGGCCACTGGTCCTGTTTTATACCAGACCATCCCCTTTATTTTTTACTGTTTTATACCAGTTCCTGTTTTATACCAGACCGTCCCCTTTAAACCCGTTGTCCCCTGTCCATTTCTGAATGAGGAATGGACTGCAAAAAATCCTGTTTTTCAGTTCACTGGTGCAAATACACACCAATCATTTGTGATGCTATTGGCTTTGCCTAAAGGTAAGGTGATGCACAGCCAGAAGGATTGGTTCGAAGGAGGGAAGTGGCCTGTTTGTGGCCTCACCACTGACTGGTCAAGGGGGCTGGGGTCACCCTCCCCTAACCAAGGGGATGTCTTGCATTCAGGGATGGGTCAGTGGCCACCCTACATGCAACGCTCCTCTTTGATCCACCTGGGATAATGATCAGATTGAGTTTTATACTCCATTCCCCCACCAGCTTTTTACACGATACCAGCCAAGCAATTAGCACAGAAGTGGTGCTAATGCAGCATAACACAAGAGACTGCACGGATCAGCATTTGCCAGACATCCCCAGTGCTACGGGTAGAAGGCACAGTGCTCTTATTTGATCAGACACAAGCATAATTGTCATCTCATTTATTAACACTCGGTTCCTTAGAAGTGACCCTGACATCCCTGTCTTAGAGGATCACTTCCAGGGCAAGAAGGAACGAGGGTTTAGCAAGAAAGCTGTCGCTCAGATCCAAACCTAGCAGACTTTGTTCTGGTCACTTAGCTTGTCTCTGCCTGGCATGTCCAGGCCATCCCATGCAATACACAGAGCAAAGGGACCTCTCATCACTCTTTCATGGCATATGCCACTGCCCCCTTCTCGATGAACTACCCATGGGTGCTTTTTAAGCCGAGACTTGATAATCCCTGCTGATTTATAACCACCCACTTGCTGAAGCTAGTATCTGACTGGCATCATATCATTTCCTGCAAGCCTTTTATCATCCTAGTTGAGCCCAGCTGACTGATGCATGGCATTTCTCCATATCAAACTATCTCCATTGGTGGGAAATTCCCATAGGTCATAAGGCTTCTTGAATTACTGGGGGGTAGGGGAAGTTATTTGCAGATATAATGGTGATATATTGGGTCCTACACTGCTGCTAGTGGGTAATATTATTGATTGTTCATTAATAAGATGATTTGTGAAAACATTTGCTGTTCCATTCCAAGATATTTGTGAATTTAGCACAGGTGTGTCATGTAAGCAGGGTGCCTCTTTGTGTCCTTCTCCTGGCTATAACATGCATATCACGTCTCCTATCGCAGTGGGGTTCAACCTTCTGCCCCGCTGGGACCAGATCCTATGGCCAGAGGTAGTCCGTGGGCCAAATCCAGCATGGGAGAGCACACAAGAGTCGATCCACGGGTGCAAACCCATGCATGGAGATGTGTCCTGCAGCCCGCTGGACTCTCCATGGGTCTGGAAATCCATGCAACTTGCAAGCCCTATTTGGCCCCCAGACCAGAAGTGCAAAACCACTGCCCTATAGCTAACAGGCCTTATTCTCTAATTCATAATACAGGCTCCCACTTTCAGATAAATCCCACAGGTCCCACAGACGTTGACATGGGGAAACATCTTCTTCAATATGAAATCATTCGTTATCTTTTGGTTTAAAAAGTCCATCACCCAGTAAGGGAGCAGAAGCAATCGAGAGGACATGATTTAGGTGACCAATAATAGATAATACACAAGGAGAGCAGTTTGGCAATACTCCGTAGGTTGGAAATTGATTCTCCGCTGAGGAGTTATGAATAACCAAATGAGTTCACGGAAATTCAGGGTCGGATCCAAATTGATTTGCAAATGTGGGGTGGGGGGGAAGATGGACAATTCCCAATGCGCCGTGTTGGCAATTAATAATTCAAACTACTCAAATATGTTATTTTACCTAATCAATTTATAAAGGCACTTGTTTCCAAGCTCTGCACAAAATCTCAAACCTGTTCCCTGTTGCTTTGTTTCCCCCTGCTCCTTAAATCTGCTTTTCTCGCCGATCAAAATACCTCTTTTTGCCATGATTCCAGAAGGAAAAGTGCAGAGGCTCGGGGAACCGTCACGAGTCGGCACTAATTTGCCATCCCCGGTTTCAAGCGGGCAGATACAGGCGAAAGGTCCCTTGGTCCAAACCCCTCAGCCATCCGGCCCTGCTACAATCCTGCACGTCTCAGAAGCATGAGGCTTTCCACGCCGCTCCAACCCCTCCTGGTAGTTTCCCCCCACAAAAGCAAAATATAACAAGAATGGGAGAGATCCAATCCCTTTTAAAAGCTGCAGAGCCCATTACACGAGCAGATCTCCCCATTGGGCCCCATAAATCAAGGGTGGGCGTGGAAGAATTGGCATGTAAATCAAGAGGAGGCAAAATACAGTTTGGAAGGAGCTTTTGATGATCATTTCTTCAGCTCCAGGCAGCGGCTGGGATAGTATTGAGCACAACTAAGTCATTCTTCATGAGACTTCCCCTGTGTTTTGTTTAATAGATTTTAAGGCCAGAAGGGATGATTATGGTTATCTAGACTGTGCTCCTGGATAATACAGGCCATTGAGCTTCACGCAGTGATTCTCTCACAGAGCCCCCATCATTGTGGATGTCGCACTATCAACAGTTTGGAGATAAGGAGACAGAGGAGGCATGCATTCTTCTCCTCGCCCTCCCTGCCAAAGCTGGACCTTAAGCCTGACCTGAAGGCCTCCCACAAGAAAGCAAGAAAGTTATCATGTTAAGAACTGAGACTACAAAGCAGGTTTTTTTAGAGACGAGCTCCTCCTGCAACTGCATAGCGTGAGCAGAACCTCAGCAGCGCCCGCTCCCGGCAAGCATATCCATAAGCTTACCCCCCCCCAACCCCCCATTTTGGTCTCTTTGCAGCCTTGATGTAACCAGCTTGTTCTCAGCCGGTTAAACCAAAGCTGAATTTTGTTTCATATCTTCAGGGAGAAGCAGCCGCCAGAGCAGCCGGCAAAAGCAGACTGGTGAGAAAAAGCACGTGACAATAGTCCTGGTGCATCTTGGGTGGGTCCAAGTTTGCCTCCAGAGAATTGTGCACAGACATTTTCTGATCCACGACCCCAGCTCAGTGATTCAGAGGATGAGAAGGATCATCCAAGCCACCCCCGTGCACAGGTGTTGTCCCAGATGTGCACCTACGATGTGTCTACAAACACTGGTTCGCTCCAAGTCATCGGGTGGTAGGGAGGGGCACCGGTTTTGGGCAGCGGAAAACTTTCCCCTGCTTTGCTTTAGGTCTGACACGTTCCCACTGCAGAAGTTGTCGGCTTGAATCCTGATTTGGGTTGCAACTGGACAGAGGGCGGCGAGGTCCAAATCCAATCTGAAGCCACGTGACAGATAGCCTCCAGCTCAAAACTTGCAGTGCAGGATTAGGTGCATTGGCAGAGCTGTGCAAACTCCTCTGGTTCTCCCCTCCCCAGTTTGCTGGGCTGTCCTGCTTCCCACCCACCCCCCTCTCCTATCAGTTCCCAAATGTCTCCCCAATTCCCCACCCTGGATGCTCAGAAAAGCACCCAGGCCAGGTCCGGGTTCCTGTTTAGATGTGCTAAGCCACCCCCTTTCCCTCCAGCAACACACCCTTGGTGCTCAGGACTGCTCTGTTGCATGAGGCATGAGGCATTCAACCAGGCATGAGATAAGCAGAGGATCTCTAATCCCCTCCAGGGTGCAAAAGAGCTGCCAAAGTGGTGTCTTATCTCCTGGCCCCTGGCCAGCCCCAGCAACCCGCCTTCCTGGGCTGTAGAAAAGGAGACTTAACAAGGAGGGAGAAGAGATGAGGATGACCAGAGAGGCCAAGGTCATGCTCAGGATGCACCAGTCACTCCTGCTGCCCACCCTGTGTCTGCCTTTGCTCGGATAGAGACCTGCGTCCTCCCCCCGCAGCCCGTCCAGCCCCCAACACAAACAAGGCAAAGGGCCTTCTTGTTCGAGACCCCGAGGGAAAAGCCGAACGAAGAGGACATTGATGACGAGGCGCCCGCGCTCTCCGGCTGGCATGTGACAAGCCACAGAGGAGCAGCGGTACTGCCAAGCCTGGTGACTGAGGCCAAAGAGAGAGGAGATAGAGGCACACAAGGGCCTGCTTGTTTGCATTTTGTTTGGGAGGTATTTGAAATTCAGCAGCGACTGGTGTTGGAAAACAGAGTCCACTCACAGGCTCTCTCGCTTCCCATTCATCCCTGGCTCAGCAAAAGGGAGGAAAATATAGGCTGGCGAGCAAGGAAAACACCAGGCTCTGCACAAGAATGGCTGCTAGAGGGTAGGCTCATCTCCCAAGGGTCATTCAAATCTGGGCTGGATCAGGTCCTAGACAATGTTCTTCAGCAGACAGCATTGCCCTGGCCCCCAGCAAGGCACACAGTGGCCTGAGACTATAGGACATTTCCATCACTACATCCTAGGAGCTGCTAAACTGCTTCTCTTCTTGAGGAGAGAAGTCGGGGAGAGCGACAGCCCGATTCCCATTGCCACAATACTTTGGGAAAGATGATTGGAAATCTATCTGACAGAATCCAATAAGGACAAGGGCAAAGAGCTCCTCTAGCAGGGAGCAATCGGATGCACAAATGCAAAACGAGGAATATCTGGCCAGGCTGCAGGTCTGCCGGGCGGGGTCTGGGAGTTATGGCAGATTCAGGCTGAATGCAAGTTGGCAATGTGCTATTGCTGCAAAAAGCAAAGCCCGCGGCACACTGGGTTGTGTTAGCGGGAGGGTCACCTGCAAAGTAGTGACTCGAGCATCCGGAGCCACCCACCCTGCATGGAAACACGTGCCTGAGTTGCAACTGAGTCTGTTGGTTCAGGATCGACCTCATTAGCCATATTCGGAGCCACGGATAGGACAATTGTGGAAGACGATCATCCTCAACTGCGAGGGATAGCCAAAGAAGAAGAAGAAGTGATCTCTCCACTCCGTTCAGCATCAGTCTGGTGTCACCCGGAAAACTGCATCCTATCTTGGTCACCACCCTTCAAGAAGGATGTGGACAAACTGGAAAGAGTCCAGCAGGGTGCAACATAAATGATTAGAGGTTTAGAAAACAGAGACAGAAACAAATTGAATTAGTCGATCTGGAAAAGAAAAAAAAAATAGTGGAGGAGGGATTGAGCAAAGTCTTCAAGTGCAAAAACGGCTGCTATAAAGAAGATGCCAAGCAATTGTTCTCTGCCTCCATAGGGGAGGAGGACCAGAAGTTGAAACAAGATTCAAATTAAATCAAGAGAGATCTGGGGTGGATAATAGGAGGAATTTCCCAAGTATAAGGGTGATTAAGTACTGGGACTCTTCATCTTTAGAAGTTCAAATGAACTTTAGACAAACACTTGTCAAGGCTGGTTCAGATAAGGCTGACCCTAGCTGGAGCAGAAGGTAGTACTGGATGTGACCTCTGGAGAGCCCGTCCAATCCTGTTTCCTGTGAGTCTACAAACTGGAAGACATGCCACTTGCTCAGGAGATGCAGCAATGAAAATTGCCCACCTGAATCATAGACTTATAAAATAAGGTGTGAAGGGAGCTCAGGAGGTCACATCTAGTTGAACCTCCTGCTCCAAGCAGGACCAGCCCCAACTACATCATCCCAGCCAAGGCTTTGTCAAGCCAGGTCTTAAAAATCTCCAAGGATAGAGATCCCACCACCTCTCTGGGTAACTGTGCTTCATCACCTCCCTAGTGAGAACATTTTTCTTAATATCCAACATAAACCTCCCTTGCAGCAACGTGAGCCCATTGCTCCTTGTCCTATCGTCTGCCCCCACTGAGAACAGCCCAGCTCCATCCTCTTTGCAGCCCCCCTGCAGGGAGGTGAAGTCTGGTATCAAATCCCCCTCTGTCTAAGGACATGAGGAGTTGAGAGCACCAAGGAGGCTGCATCTTTTAGGATCACCACTGTCACGAACTGATGGTCCACATAACCCAGCAGGCAGTGCCTGAAAAGTCAGCCCCAAGTGATCCCTGTATTCTCCCACATCTGATAGAAGACACCAAGGAGGCTCTGTTGTCTGGGATTTTTACCAGGTCTTCCAGTTGGTTATACTACAAAGGGGGTATTGTGGTTGAGGGCGTAGGCCTGTGACTTCCAAGTATCAATCCCAACTTTAACACTCACACGTGACATTACGCTTCTCGTCTCAGCTTCTCCATCCATAAAGTAAGGATAATACTTTATACCTAGTTACTCTGGTTATGCTAAGCCTCTTTAGCTCATGGCTGCAAAAGGCTCATGGCTGCAAAATGGGGAAGAAGCTGTTGGAAGTGGTCACATCCCAGGGGGCACGGATAAGTGATGGATAATAAAGATGTCCCCGGAGAACTGGGAAACCTGATTCTCCGCCAGGCTCCACACACAGATAATCTTAGCTGTCCCAGCAGCTACTGCTGCCTTCTGGTGTTTGCTTCTCACATTGGCAGTATCCTGTTGCCATTGCTCAGCCAAAGCTTCGCTGACCCCCTCACTGTTGTGTGATGGATGAATAAGGACCGCAGAGCTTGGCCCACTACCGGGCACATGTGCACAGCCCTCGCTCTCCACCTCCGCCACGTCCCCTTCCCCTCGGCATCTTAGCGAAGACGCCACCGGAACGGGTGAGTCGCACCTTTGGACGAGGAGATGCATGCATCACTTTATAAACCATAAGCTGCATGTTGGCGAGGAGATGCAGGAGGCTCCTGGGTACCTCGGCATGTCACCTTCTGCTAAAAGACCTCAGGGTCTGGTTAGCCCTAGCTGAGCCCCTTTCTGCAGCATGTGTCTCTCTACCCTGCAACCGAAGGGCAGAAGGGAGCTGGTACATCTATTAGCGAGAATGACAGAAGCAACCAGGGCGAGTGAACTCCAAGGGGAGCTCGGCAGTAGGAAAGCTGCAACCCCAGAGTCTCCACTTCAAAGGGAGCTTTCTGGGAACAAAGTGGCCGTGCGCTGCATAAAATGGCCCGCCTGGCTCCCAGGGCTGCTATCAGCATATAAATAGCTCTTTCAAATGTCAATTCATTAAACTTTACCATGGCCCTGCAAGGTAGGCACCCATTATCCTTCGGCATCAAAGCTAGGAGGAGAATGCAAGAGCTGTCAGGCTGGTGGGCCAGGCATGCCTCTGCCGGGAAGGTAGATCCTCCCGGATGCGCTGCCCTGACCTCAGGTCCAGGTTATCGAAAGCCCCTCTCAGGTTATTGAAAGCCTGGAGCTGTTAGCCTTTGCAAAGATAAGGACACAGTCACAAAGAGCCAAGGCACAGAAAATAATGAAAGGTGCAGTGAGGGAAGGTGGAAGCAATCAGGGCTTGTGGTAGAGGGGATATCGTTTATTAGACCAACTAGAAGTTTTGCACCAAAAAAAAAATGTCTTTAATTGCAAGCTTTCCGGCACAAACACCCTTCTTCAGGCATAGGAGTAAAGACTGTAAAAGTTCTCCTTAGTAGAAATGAAAGTTCGTATTTCACAGGAGCATGGGCGTAGAAGTAGAGCTAAGGCAAAACATAACTGTGAGCCACCAATATGAGGCCACCGTAGCAGGTGAGGTGTATCTAGATGAGAATGGGAACTATTAACCCCACTGTAGCAGGCAAGAAATGTCTAGAAAGGGGAATTGCAATGGGACCAAGGGATGCCAGGAGGATCAGGGGAGTGGAGGGTCTGTCTCAGCAGGGGAGACAAGAAGAGCTTGTCTTGCTTACTCCTAATATAACAACGGTGAGAGGGGAAAGGGCTGTTCTGAACAAACACACCCTGTGGATTAACCGGGGGAAGAAGGGCTGTTTACACAGGACAATGCTGCCACAAACTGGCCTTGAATAAATGTCAGCTGGAAGTTAGAAGAGGGTCTCGCAACGATCCGAGCGGTGGGGGGCCAGTGTGATGCGTGGATCTTAATGAATTTACATAAAACATGAACACTCCACATAAAACATGAATAATTTATATGGATGACAAGAATAGCCAGAGTTATACAAGGAAGGATTAAATAAGAAGACTCTCAGCATGAACACGGGCCCTCTTGCTTCAGGGCATAAACCAAGTCTGTTTCCTTGGAAGACAGATAACTCCGTAACTACCTACCTGCCTTTGAAGTCTCCCCGTGTGCTGCCACCAGGAGTGGGATGCTGGCTTGGATGGACCAGTGCTCTGAACGAGGAGGGGAGGCATGGCACCCACCTCTTCCACTACCCTCCGTGCATGGCACCCATCCTCTCCACTACCCAGCACGTGGCACCCATCCTCTCCACTACCCTCTATGCATGGCAGCCACCTCCTCCACTTCCCTGCACGTGGCACCCACCTCCTCCACTACCCTCTGTGCATGGCACCCACCTCCTCCACTACCCTGTGCCTGGCACCCGCCTCCTCCACTACAATGTGTGCATGACAACCACCTCCTCCACTACCCTCCGTGCATGGCACCCACCTCCTCCACTACCCTGTGCCTGGCACCCGCCTCCTCCACTACAATGTGTGCATGACAACCACCTCCTCCACTACCCTCCGTGCATGGCACCCACCTCCTCCACTACCCTGTGCCTGGCACCCGCCTCCTCCACTACAATGTGTGCATGACAACCACCTCCTCCACTACCCTCCGTGCATGGCACCCACCTCCTCCACTACCCTGTGCCTGGCACCCGCCTCCTCCACTACAATGTGTGCATGACAACCACCTCCTCCACTACCCTCCGTGCATGGCACCCACCTCCTCCACTACCCTGTGCCTGGCACCCGCCTCCTCCACTACAATGTGTGCATGACAACCACCTCCTCCACTACCCTCCGTGCATGGCACCCACCTCCTCCACTACCCTGTGCCTGGCACCCGCCTCCTCCACTACAATGTGTGCATGACAACCACCTCCTCCACTACCCTCCGTGCATGGCACCCACCTCCTCCACTACCCTGTGCCTGGCACCCGCCTCCTCCACTACAATGTGTGCATGACAACCACCTCCTCCACTACCCTCCGTGCATGGCACCCACCTCCTCCACTACCCTGTGCCTGGCACCCGCCTCCTCCACTACAATGTGTGCATGACAACCACCTCCTCCACTACCCTCCGTGCATGGCACCCACCTCCTCCACTACCCTGCACGTGGCAGCCACCTCTTCTACTACCCTCTGTGCATGGCACCCACCTCCTCCACTACCCTCTGTACATGGCACCCACCTCCTCCACTACCCTGCACGTGGCACCCATCCTCTCCACTACCCTGCACGTGGCACCCACCTCCTCCTCCGCCCTGTGCATGGCACCCACCTCCTCCACTACCCTGCGCGTGGCACCCACCTCCTCCACTACCCTCCGTGCATGACACCCACCTCCTCCACTCCGCCCTGTGCATGGCACCCACCTCCTCCCCTACCCTCTGTACATGGCACCCACCTCCTCCACTACCCCGTGCATGACACCCACCCCCTCCACTAACCTCTGTGCATGGCACCTGCCCCCTCCACTACCCTCTGTGCATGGCACCCACCTCTTCCACTACCCTTTGTCTATGTCATCGACCTCCTCCACTACCCTCTGTGCATGGCACCCATCCCCTCCACCACTCTCTGTGCATGACATCCACCTCCTCCACTACCCTCCGTGCATGGCACTCCTTCGGGTGCTGGCATTGCTCTTCCCCACCCGATCCTCTGTCTGCAGCCACCTCATGACCCCAAAATCAGCTTCCTCTCGGCCCCTCCTTCCCCCTGTCCTAAGGGACTGAAGCGAGCATGTTAGCAACTGTTAGATCCTCTCCCCTTTCCTCTTGGATGCTACAAGCTCCCTCCTGCTGCACAGTTTCTAGTGCTTTGCTCAGCCACAGACATCCACATACATACTGCCCTAATCCTAAAGCGGTCTCCATCTAAAGCGTCTCATTTGAACTGCATCCCATGACCCCTAGTCACATGCCCTTTTACCCCCTGAATCATCCTCTTTCCTTGGGATTTACATCCTCCTAAACACTTGCAGAGCAGGGGAAGCCTTTCAATCCATCCCTTGCTCTGCCCCCAGTTATGTTGACCTCCTACCTTCCCCTTCCTTCTTCACTTCCCCATGCATTTCAACCTCATTTTATGAGCCTAAGCCAATATTTTCTAATTGGGATGCCTTTCAACATGCAGAAATAGGCACCTAAGCTACACTGGTGCTGAGTGCCCGCAGGTTGCATGGATGGGAACAGAGTGCATTTGCGCAAGTTGCTGCAGGAACGAGAAGATTTTTGCTTCCCGTGAGCTGCTCCTTTGAATTTCTAGGAGCTTCTGTGATAAAGCCTTGGCAGCGTGATGGGACTTGTCACCGTGCCTGCTGTCTGCTGTTTCAGACCGAGAGTCCTGTGATGCTTTGCTCACATTGCACTAGAGCAAAAAAAAAGGCTGGAGTATGGATATCGAACTGAGGTCTAGAGACGAATGCCCAGTCATCTCAGGAGATCACTCCCAGCGAACACACACGCACAGATCCTGGAGCTTTATTTATAGCCCTAGTTTTACTGCAGTTGGCCAGGCATTGCCAGCACCGTATACTGGGCAATGCAGTACACTTCTCCACACCTCCTCTTTAAAGGACAGTTAACAGTGCGTCCAAAAGTGCCTGCTGCAACGTTGCTTCAGATGCCAGCTTAACACATTGAGATAGGAAGCAGTTGCCTAAGCAAAGCGTCTTGCAGGCAGAGCAAAAATCCTTGCCCTCTTCTCAGATGGGCAGGCCCAGGAAATTGCACCGCAGTTTCACCCAGCTTAGCAGCAAGGCATGGTGTTATCCACCCAGCGCTAATGATCCCCCAGGGTCCTACCGCTGAAGCCCCTCTTTAGAAGAAGAGAGGCCGGCAGCACTTTTCATTGCTCCTGGGAAACAAAAAGCAAACTGCCTGCCTCCGTGCACTGCCCAGGCTTCCCCCAGCTCCAGTACCAACAACTAGCATGGAGGGTCAGCCAGACACAAGTTGTGGGGGTAGGAGAAGTGGAAGTCTGGCTTCCTCATCATTTCAGCATCCCGTTTGGCTCTTTCCTCCTTTGCGGGATGTGGTTGATTCTCCACCACAAATCCTCAAGTCAAGCCACAGTGTCTTTCAAAAGTATTCCCCTCCCACTGCATGGTTAGGGCAGGCAGCAGTGATGGTTGACTGAAATCTAGTCTGCATTATCCAGGAGGGCAGACAAGATGCTTTGACCTTGAAATGGAAACCCTTCCACAACCTATGAGTGGCAGTAAAATGCACGAGGTCTCCCTCTCTGCCATACAATGTCATCAAGCGGACCCTCCTGCTACCAGGGGACTGGGAATTAGGATAATTCTGGGTGTTAAAGCTGGTTTCCTTCTAGTCATCTCCTTCACTCCCTTTACTCCCTTGCAATGGCTTTTCCCTCTGTAGGGCCAACATTTTGCTTGCTGTCAATTAAAGGGAGTCTCCGCTACCTCCTTGCCTGCCTGTCTTTGCAAACCCCACATGACGGTGGGCATCGCCTCCCCTACCTCTGCCTGCTTCCCCTGCAAGAAGATAAAACAGGTACAACAAACCCTGTATTGCAACACATACTGTATTGCAACACATTCCCCTGGATGATTGGAAATCCCTGTCCCCTAATTTCATCGTTTCACATCTGTCCACCTCTGACGATTAATGATTATGTGGTTGTATTGCTCGTTTTAATGCTCCCTGTTGGAAGTGCTTTTTGGATTCTGGCAGGGAATGGGGTTAATGGCTCTGTTGCACAGGGGCTGCATTGAGGGGCTGGCTAATTGCACCCTGCTTTCGGGGTGGTGCTGGGAAACTCCAGCTTCGAGGACGTATAAGCAGGGAAGCCTGCCAGGAGGCCAAGGAAGCCTGCCAGTGCAAAGCCCCAGCGACTGGGGATGAAAGGAGAGTGCCATGCAGGGAAAAGCTGCAGCAGTGAGGCAAAAACAACCTCCTGGGGTCAGCAAAGAAGCCAAGCCCCTTGGGACAAGGCGGGGTTTTGTTGCACGGACCATGATGAAGCCTGCCTCCCACTGCAGGTAAGCATTGCCCAGGCCTGAGAGTGAATGCATTAGTTAATGCATTTTAAACCTTTATTTTATTACTTGTCTTTCCTGGTCACATAGCAGTGGATTTTTTTCCCTAGTAATTCATTTATTTCTTTTTAAGCTGTTCTTTTACCGGGTATGTCACTTCCCCGGGAGTTGGCGCCCGCACAGCTTTGGCCGACTCAACGTCCCATCACCCCATCCCAAATCAAGCATAGCATTACTCCATCTCCGTGCTCCTGATCACGTCATTCCCGACGCTGAAACCTCCCTAGCTCCGATGGGCTTGGGGTGGGGGAGAGGGGAAGTAAGACTCCCTCTGACTCAGCAAATGGGGACAGAAAAATAAAAATCAATCTTTACAACACATGTTGAGCACTAAATAACACGTATAACTCTAAAAGCAGGCTATAAAGTTCAAGAGGCTTGTAAATTAAGTCCATTCTGTCCCTTTTAACTAAAAAGTGACCTAACCGTGGAATTAAATGTGTTTTTCATCGTGTGATCTACGGTGCCATAAAAGTGGCTGATGGTTACGGTTCCAGGTTTCCGCGCAAAGACATCCCCCCTCCCCAGATGAATGGCTCCGTGAAAGCAGCTCGCCACTCGGTCCACGCACCGGCACGTACTTCACAGTTAACTCTGCACCATTGATTTTTTTTGTTTGTTTCAGGGGAGAAGCATTCAAGTTATGACTCTCTTCTCAAGTATGAGGCTTTTAGAGCACCGGGGCCGTTTCCCTTCGCAAACGTACCATGGATAAAAACACATTCGTCGTTTCTGACTGCTTTGGGCTGGGATCCTCCAAGCCTGGGTGAGCTGCATTCATCGCAGAGCCCAATGCAGCAAGGTCCCTTTAGGAAGGCCTGGGCTTGGCTCAGGAGCTTCTTCCAGTTGCATCAAGCTGCTGAGCTGATGGCCAGGGCTATCCTAGCAGTCAGAGTAGCCAAGAAGTCAAGATCACCATGTAAGCTTGGGGATAAAAGACCTCCCCCCACCCCACCCCATAGGTAGGTGATATCTCCTTGGCACTGGGGCAAGATTTTAAAGGTGCTTTGACTGAGCAAAGGCTCTTGTTATTTTTATAGAATAGCTGCCACCCAGAAGAATAAGGCTTGCTGTGAACAGGGTCACTTCCCTGGGTTGCTGGAAATGAGTCACCCTGAGGGATGGAAATGGCAGCTCTTCTGTACCAGGAACATGATAGGACATTTTAGGGGAGGCTGAAACAACCCTGCCCAGGATCAGCAAAATGGGACAGCCAGCATCATGACTGGGGTTAGGTGCGCTATAATGACAATGAATAGGCAGAGTTTCCATGTTTTGTGTCATGATTTCACAAGGACTCTGATGCTAATGCAGACTGAGCACATGCTCATGAGAGGATGGACCTCAGTGGTTCAGGGACAGCAATGCAATAGGTGCATTTAGGTAATGCAATAGGTGCCCAGTCAGTTAACAGAACAAGAAGCAATGGTCCCAAGTTGCAGCAAGAGAAGCTGAGGTTAGATATTAGGAACAACACTCTGACTAGGAGCGTAATAAAGCACTGGAACAGGCTACCCAGAGAGGTGGTGGGATCTCCATCCTTGGAGGCTTTTAAGAGCCAGGTTGGCAAAGCCATGGCTGGGATGATCTAGCTAGGCCTGGTCCTGCTTTGAGCTGGAGGTTAGATTAGGAGTGACATCCTGAGGTCCCTTCCAACCCTCATTTTCTATGATTTAGGCACAAGGTACAGTCAGGACCATGGGAAATAATACATATAATACACTTCGCTGCAGAGTAAACTACTCCCTGGGAAATTCAGGAGCTCAGTTCAAAGACAGGAGCTAGAAGAGTCTCTCCAGCCAACACAAAGCTCTGCAAGCTGAGACTAAAAGGTGCAGCAATACATAGTATTTCCCCTGTCTGCCATTGCCCCTATCCTGAAGCAAACTTTACTGTCTAGCCCATTAAGAAGCACTGACCTGGCAGAGAGACACCATCCGTGCAAACCCCTGACCCTAGCCCAGACATGAGAGAGACACCAGAGGCTCAATAAGACAGCCCATAGTGCTAAACTGGCAGTGGATGAGCTATCAAACGCAAAGCCATGAGGCCAGACAGCTCAGTATTTGGAGAATACCAATCTGCTGCACCAAAATACATTCTTGAACAACCCCCTGCAGCTCAGCAGTCAGGGCCTGTGATGTGATGGGCACGCTGCCCCTGGTACACTTATTCTATATGATGATGATGATGATGGTCTCATCTTGTATTGCTTCCTCTGAGACCAGAGCCTCATCCTGCCTAGTAATGAGGCCAGACCCTAGTCCAGAGGGTTTAAAACATAAATCAGAAAGGGATAAGGGACTAAGGCAGAGTGAGTGGAAGCGATGGCAAAAGCGATGGCTATTCAAGGCAAAGCAATGACAAGATCCAGGTGCTCTAACCCCACTGCTTCTTCCCCAATCTCCCCACACCTGCCTGGTGTAGCCTGAAGGAAGGAGGGTAGGAGCAGGCCTGCAAACAGTTAAAACACAGCAGCTGCCATACAGTACCCAGAGAAACCAGAGATCACGAAGAAGGGCTGGAAGGGACCTCCACAGGGCACATCTCGTCCAGAATCAAGGTGCTTCTCTAGCACTAACAATAGCACCAGGATGCACCTGGCCCCCAAGCCTTTAGGAACATAGGGCTTTTATTTATTTCTGTTGGGAAGAAAAGTGCTTTCCTCCTCTGTTTTCCTACATGCGACTAAATAGAGATGCCTTGAAACAAAAGCAAGTGGAGCACTGCACTTGAACTCTGTCCCCGCCATCCACTGGCATGGTACATCACTGCTCTCGAACACCGCTGATCTGTCTGCTACTCAGCACCTGGCACCCGGTGTGTCAAAGCAAGAACATTGGGCCAGGGCTGTCTCTGCTGTGGGGATATTTATAAGAGATGTTATATAAAACTCAGTGTGCTGCTGCTGCACTGCACCCGTGACAGACCAAATGGGTAACATCTGGCATGGCGTGCTGGCCAGGAACCTCAGGCCCAAGCAAAACCAATCCCTTTGTCCCATCCCACCCCAAAACCCCAACAGGTTCTCCATGTTCAGGAAAAACTTGGCTCTCTGCACTCTGATGATCAATGGACCTGGCTCATGGTGTAGGCACACAACGCATTTAGAGCGTGGTAAGTCCAACTTCGCTATATAGCAGGAGTGGACTTGCTGTTATGTAGTAAATCGTTCAAATCCAGGGTAACATCCGCTCTTGGTGAGTAATGATCCCCCTTGGAAAATGGGCAGTAACGTTACAGGGGAGAGTTACAGCGGGGAATGTGCCTGCTCCCCTACTCGACGTCATCTCATTTGCTCAATGCAGTGAACTCTGCTGCCAAACGGCCTTGCACTGTAAAAGCAGCCAGCTTGGGAGAACTGATCATGTGCCCCCTCTTTGCCCCAGAGTAAAGCCAGATTAAATTACTCCATACTAATTAAGTCACCCATCAGGAATGGCTTTGGGCTTTGCCATCCTCCTTATTTCTAACCTAGTAGCATGCAGAAGCTCCAACTAAAATCCAGGCCTTGATGTGCTAGGTGCTGTATGTAGATATTGCAAGACTGTGTTTACCTCTAAACACTCACAACCCAGAGACAAGACAAAACAATGAAAAAGATGGAAGCAAGCTAACAGTGTTTGCTGTTATTTTTCAAAGGGAGAATAACGGCATGGTGAAATTAAACCCCTTGCCCACAATGATGCAGGCAGTCCATAGCAAAGCCAAGGGCTGAACTCCCCCATTCAAGAGCAAAGACTTAGCCTCGGGACTATTCCTTCCTGAGGATGCTGGTGCGGTGAGGTGCCTTTCCAATTCAATGCCATTGTTAACCCTGTGGTGGCTCCCTCTGCCCCACAAACCTTCCCTCTTCACCTGCATCACTCTGGAGTTTTGGCAAACGGAGCAACTTTTGGGATGGCACGTTTGAATGCCAGCATGTATCACAGGGGTGGGCAAAATACAGCCCGGGGGCCGGATCCGGCCTGCCAGGCCATTCTATCTGGCCCATGGGGTCCCTAAAAAATTTAGAAAATTAATATTTTTTTGTTCCTGGCTACCTGTCAAAGATGAGAGGAGCAAGGGCAGTAGGACCCAGATGAAGCCGGTGGCAGGACCCAGCAGCAAGGCCTGCCAAGCCCTGCCCCCCCACAACCAGAAGCCCCTACCTAGCAGAGGCTTCTGGCCTGGGACCGTGGGGCTGTTTCTGCTTCCCTGCACCAGAGAGGGAAATGTGGCCCTCAGCAGCTTGTCAAAACTTGGTAAGCAGCCCTCCACCCAAAATAATTGCCCACCCCTGGTGTATCTGGACGGAGGCAAGACCCAGCTGGGAAACCGGGAAGAATAGCATCATTAATTCACCCCCCGCCATGGTTGGCATTTGCACCAGGAGGATTGGGGGTTTTTTTGCCCCTCCTACAAATAACTTCCAAAGGGAGATTACGCTGTCTGCTCCCTAATCAACAGCAACTTCAACAGGGCTGAGAGTTCAAATAACCATAGAGCACCTCAACAAAAGCTGCATTACCTGAGAAACAGGGTGTTTGGGTTGTGAATGGAGGTAGGAGGTGTGGGTTTTAATATGCTCACTCAGCATATAGCATCCTCTGGCTAGGAGGGGTGCCTATGTTTGGCTCACCAGAGATGGAAAGAAATCTTTCACCCTAATTGCAGGTGCAGCCACTTCTGGAGAGGAACCTGGCCGCTGTTTAACACTCCCCAGCAGAAGTTGTTATAAATAATTATTTGTCCTGTAAGACTTTCCTACCACTGCTATTCCAGTTGATGCACCTCTGGGCTGGGATTCAGGACACCTGGGCTTGCTTGCTACTTCACCTTTGATCTGCTGGTGATTACCAGACCCAGTAGGGAAGGGAAGACTAGGAAGTATCATGAGACCAGGTGCATTCATACTGTGAACCAAGGACACTGCAGCAAGCACCAAAGACAGGGCTGTGGGGAGAAGCTGGCTGCATGAGGATGCATGGACCCATCGTTAAACTGCACAATGAGAGACTTCATGTACAAGCTGACGGCGTGCAATCAATGCATCTGCTGTGGTGCAGAGCGAGCACAATCTCTCCTGCTCTGGGACCAGAGGTAACATAGCAAAGGCCCCCAAATAGTGCAGATCTCTCTGCAGCCACACCACCCCTGTGCACCATGCTGCGAAGGGCCCAAGACATGTCATGTGCATCTCAACTGCGGCACAGCAGATTTCTTTCCCTCCAGCGGCACTGGGCTAGCCAAGCCTTGCAAACCAGGGCAGCATCCAATGAAGGAAGTGCTCAGAGCAACTGTGGTCGAATACCTGGCAGTTAGCCAGCCCCAGAAGCATCCACGCAGCAGTCTTCCCTATAGTACATGCTCTAGTACTCTCTCCAGGTCATGCTGGCAATGACTACGAATAGGTCACCACGTACACGGCCCTAAATGTACTGGAGCCCAGCTAGGAAGCACAAAGCAACACCCACATCCAGCTATGACACTTTACCCTAGTTGCTCCCCACCTGAAACACAGCTTGCTCTCAGCGGACGGTGCAAGGCTATGAACCGAGATAGGCTAAGCAAGATCTCCTGCTTCACAAGGGTATCCCAGCCAAAGCGGCTTGACTGGCCCCCTCCAAGAAGTGCAGAGCAGAGCATCAGAAACAAGATGCAAGTAACTCTGCCCCTGCTTTTTCCATGCAATAGACCCACCCATAAAGTCACCAACCAACCCAGGGTGGAAGCCGGCATTCCCACCATCCCGTGCGCATGTCCAGTTATTACAGGGAGGGATGCATCAGAATTGAGGGCAGCCAGTCAACCCCCGCTCCTTAGCATGACTATTTGAAGCCTAACTTCCATTTTACCTAAATGAAGGTCCCAAGGCTCAGGGATGTAAAGTTGGCATTTCCAGCCCCGTCCCCAGCCCTCCACCTTTCAGGTCCCAGGCACTCATCATGCCAACAGCAGAAATAGCTCAATGTTTGGGACTGGAAATCCTGGACCGTGCAGTCAGTTAACAATATTGCAACAAATCCAGAAGTTGGCAACTCAAGGTATATGGGATTTTTTTTTTAAAGCCCTCTAGCTGGTAAAACACGCTGGACATAGTGTGAGAATATTTGTGCTCCATTTACTATTGTTCCATCGGCTTGGCAATGTCCATTGCAACCGCTCTGATAAACAGGTTGGAAGGTTTGCTGTGTTTCACCCCCCACATCCATCTCCATGCCTGCGTCCTGCAGCACTGCTCGCTAGCAAGTCACCCAGAGAGCTGGATGCATGGGGATGCATGGGGACTTCACAATCAAGAGCCAGGGGGACCAACGGCACAAGCCCCTACTCCTGTAGCCAAAGCAGGAACCAAACCACTTGCTAACAAAGCAGTCATGGTCCTGAGCAATAACCCCATGTATTGCAGCTATGTTTCAAAATTAGACGTGTCCAGACTCTTCCAAGGCATCTCCTTTATATAGGCATAAGCCCAGATCGGTCCAGCGCTTGAATTCACAACCTTGGTAAATTAGGACACAAGCAGCCATTCACTTTCTCCAAGGAAGCTGCCCAAACACTTTGTGGCATTTACTTCCAAAGAAGAGGCACTTGGAGAAATCCCTTTAAACCCTTTGCCTGCAGGGTACGGTTCACCCGTTCCCCAGGGCCTGTGTGCAGCTACAGGGATGTACAAAGCAGAAACAGCAGAAGGACCTGCGCAGGAATCACTTACTGCACATTTACTCATACACGTGCCCAAAAATACAGTAAGTGTCCAAGGTGGGGATTTTTCTTGGCTCAAGTCCTGGAGGCTGCCGGTGGCAAAGACAATCCCAGGCATTTTTACCTCTGTCTTGAGATGCCGGGGAAGCCATGCAGGGAGGAGAGTCCCTCTCCGTGCTCCCAGGCGTGGTTACTTTGCTGTAAACATGACAAGGCCGCACACTCCCCCATCCTCCCCTTTGTGTGCATAGACGCTGAGCATTTTCCACCAGCAATTAACCCGGGGTTTGGCTTGATAGGCTGATTTGATTGTAGAACAACATCTGAGAAGTAAAGATTAGCAGGGCCAATTCCTTTAACGCTCAAGGCATCAGTGCTGTGACTTGCAATCAGATTTCTCTCTTCCCATTTGGTGCTTGATTAAAGGCTTTTTCAAGATTCCCTTTTCCATTCGTAGACGCTTAAGTGGGGCGACACAGAAAAAACTTTTTTATCCTGGAAATGGCAACGGTGCGTATCTCCGGTACCATCAGGGCAGGAACGTACAGACAGGCAGCAAAATGGGTAGGAATCGTCCGGCAGTACCAAACAGCAGGGGATGGGACGTGGGATTAGCAGTCTGTCTCAGGAGTGCAGGGAAAGGCTCTTGAGCAAGTGGCTTAGTGCAGAAGTAGATGCTGAAAGGGTCAATGTGCTGATTTATTCGAACCTCGCGTGGCGGCAAAATCCTCTACAACAAAACAGCTGATTAACGAGCCAAGCCCATCAATCCCACATGCCCCAAGGCAATATCCAATGAATAACTGACTTGTTAAAGCAAACAAACCTATTTGAAGAATAAATCCATCAGCAGGGCTTTCAATACCAGCGAACCCATTGGAACAAGTTTCCTTGTGAAGGCCTGTTGGCCTGTGCATTTGTTTCCGAGAGAGGATGCTCGCTGCTGGCTTCCGGCTGCTGAAGGGTGACCCTTAGCATAGCCTGAGTCACGTCATGCACTAAGTTGGGTCAAACTATCCAGCCAGACCTGTTTCAAGATAGGAAGGGTTATACTAGGCCAGCGGGCAATCATGGGGCTGGGTGGGGGTACAGCCAGGACATAGTGCACTGATGCCTTTGCTCTCTAAGCTATCAAGAAGATGAAGCTTGACAAAGAGAAACCTGAGTCGCAAGGAAAATAAATGGAAGCACATATATGCACACAACAAAAAAAATACATTTAGGAATAAACTGCGCCTTGTGATGAGGTCTCATGGGTGATGCCTTTCCCCTGAGGATCAAGGGAGGGGAGGACAATAAGGACAAATTCATTCTGAGTACGACTCATAGAAATATAGGAAAGTGAGGATGGAAGGGACCTCCAGAGGTCATCTAGTCCAACCCCCTGCCTGAAGCAGGCCCATACCAGGTTCAAACCATCCCCCACTAACCCACTGTGTAGCCTCTTAGCAAAACAACTCCAGCAAGATCCATGCAGTTCCTATCGAGAAAAAGCCCGGCCCATCATCCCTGCATGGCACACCAAAAACTGAAGCATAAAGAAGCCAAGGCATGAATTGTTCCCGGACTGGGAGTGCCTCTATTCTGAGACACTCGGGACCTGAATGCCAGAGAGACCAAGACCCCTCGATGCTCACTCTGACGTCCTCCGGAGCTGGGGATCGCCAGTGCGGTGTCCTGAGTTTCGTACCCATGGTTGGCAGATGCTTTTAAAAACAGTGGCTTACATGACCATGTTACCAAGTCAGCCAGCCATGCTGGTCCTGTGTCCTATCAAGGAGAGCAAGCTGACACCTATCAGAAAAACCAGCCGACGCTCTAAAAATGATCTGCAAGGCCTTGCCAGCAGGGCAGGAGGGGTAGGGTGTCTCTTATGGCATGGACACAGGACACCCAGGTGTCCTAAACCATGGGCTACCCTCAAGGGCAATGTCAGAGATGAGTTCACAACTTGCCGAGTTAGTGAGAGCTTGCAGCCAGCAAGGACAACCTGGCAGCAGATGTGGAGGGCGTCTAACCCTCATTGAATACAGAAGCAGTTCAGAAACAAGAGCTTGGCAGCAGTACAAACACGGTGTATGCACTGAGCTCTTGGTTCACCATGCTTGATGTTGTAAACACCTGCTGCTCACTAGAAACCCCCCATCCACCTCTTGGACCAATGCACCCTCAGCAAAACGCTCCTGAATTCAAACCACCCTCCGGACTTGGATTTCTGTCTGGAGGAGGCATCTCACTGACTGGTTGAGCTCCAATACCAAGTCCAGTGGGACTTGTCATGGTCTTGTCCATGCAAACACCGTTGCAGCCTGGTGAGCTAGGGATGGAAAAGAGCACCTTTTTCACAGGCCAAGAGCTCTGCATTTAATCCTCCTCAAAACCCCATTTTCTCCTTTGATGTCACGTTGCGTATGGCATGCATACGGCATGATTGCATGCACAACAGAGCTTGGGATTACCACCGCTTGTCTCAGGTCAGCTGGTCACTTCCTGATCAAAGTGATGTTTAGGAAAGCAGGGGAAGAGCCGAGAGAAAAAAACCCCAAAAAACAACCTCCCTCCGGTTTAATTTTGATAGCAGAGGTAGGGGCAGGGAGGAAAACCCACTCCAACAAAGGAAAAATCAGCAAATGATCTCTCATTTTCTCTGACAGAGGTAACCAATTTAAATTTTCATAAAAGAGGCACTGATGTGTGTCTTTGAGAGATGGAGTCACCAATCAAGCAGGCCTCTGATTTAAAATATTATCATATTTTTTATTTTCTGAGAGCTTCCTGGAACAACATGACAGATTATCTCGACATAATCAAAGTAATACACAACCCCTTGCTCTTAGCCTAACTGTAAGTAATTTCCAAGTCCAAGGCACAATGATGAACAGACTGTCTGAAGGGACCTAATTTGCTACTAATTTTCCTTCATATGTGTTTTTCAAGAACTCCAAATATACTACAAACCACAGCACTTAACAGCCATCTATCACACACACCGGCAAGAGAGGAAAGGCAGCACTTATACCGCAACCGGCCTCCCAGCAAGAAGCATTTTGTCCTCTTAAGCATGCAAGAAAAGAGTTTGGTGGTCAATCCAGTCCCATATGAACACTGCATCGTCCAACCACTTGACACGTGCATAACCCCCACAGCATCTTCAATATACCCTGCATGAGGGGACTCTCCTGTCAGAATAGGGTGCAGGACACTCAGGAAGGATGCTGGAAGGGCTGTGTTGAACCATCTCACCCTGGAAAACCAGGGGACCCTCCAGATGGCAACAGTGGTGGTTAGGGTTAAGGTTAGGATTAGGGTTAGGAGGACAGAAGATGCTGTAGGTCAGGGTTGCAGTGGTTCAGGGTAAGAGGCTGACTGAGCTCGCAGCTGATTCCAGGGCAAGAGGGCCGGAAGAGCACGAGCTGCAGATTAAGAAGGTACTGGAGCAACCAGGGGACACTGGAGCAACACCTGCCCTTGCACATGTGCTTCTCTGCCTGGCTGCAAATCCCGAGGGGGTCCCACCTTGATCAGGCATCAACTGCTCACCCACTGCTTATAGCTCAGCACTTAACTCTCTCCATGAGTCACTCGCCCACCTGCCATCCCAATCTCTTCCTCCAAGTCAACCCCACAGGTTGAAGGAGCCCCTCTGAACACATAGGGCAGGTGACGGCCAGCAGAGACTGTGAGCGAAGCCCAGCCCTTATCAAACAGCCCCACCAAAAGGCACCGGCCAGGCCAAGATGCATGCGCGGCTGCGGAGGGGCTGGGAGCTGATGCATCCTGCTGTCAGATATCACACAGCACTTTGTCTGCAGACATGTTGTGCTCCTTCCATCCAATGCAGCGAGATCAATAGAGCCTGTTTTCTACAAATGACCCGGCCAGAAGCCAGATTTGAAGACACTGACGCACTGCAATGTGCTTCCTTTTTTCTAGGGGGGTAGGGGGAGCTATTTAAAAAAAAAAAAAAAATGAAGAAGAGGGGACTTGCGAGCCACCACAAAGAGGAGCACTGCCTTCCTGGCTTTCTCCTTGAAATGGAAGAGGAAAAGCCTGGGCTGCTGGAGAAACAAAAGCAGGGCCCCACAAAAAGAGCCGTGATTTATTTGTTTACCACTGCAGATTTTCTGCAGGTAATTAATTAGCCATTGAGATCTCCAGCAACAGGTAGAGAGGGGGGACTTAGAGCCGGGCACTTGCATCAAAGACCCAGGAGCAGGTGTTGCTCCTGGGCAGGGGTCGGGGGGTCCATGCACCCAACAAGGACCCCCGTCTCGCAAGGAAGACCCCTGCACTTGGGAGGAGACCCAGCCCTTTGCATTGCCGCTCCCAACACCCAGCACGGAGGGCAGGGAAGGGGCTCGCTGTCTGCCAGCCGCTCTGCCCCTGAACTTGGCCGGCTCCAGGTCTGCAGTGCTGAACTGGCCACTAGCTCTGGCCTTCCCAGGGGAGCCTGTTCCCAGCCCAGGGGACACCCCGGCCGGGCTGAGCGCACCCGCTGGAGAGCAGGGGGAGGGAGCCATGCATCCCCCCGGTCC
>NW_005842239.1:1027808-1028615 GCF_000455745.1 Alligator sinensis
CCCCATGTGCAGCAGGCGCGCCTGGCGACCCCCCAGCCCCAGGGGAAGTCAAGGAGGGGAGGTCTGATCCAGGGTGACAGCAGCTCGGATCCCCGGGATCAGATCCCCTTGCGCGCACATCCCTGGCCATGCACATATATACACCCCCGCCATGCACACATCCTCCAATGCGCACACATCCCCCCCATGCACATATATGCCCCCCAATACACACGTCCCCCCATGCACGCACACACACACCATACCCCTCAATGTACACACACCCCTATGCACATATATACCCCCCATGCACACCCATGCACATATATACCCCCCATGCACACCCATGCACATATATACCCCCCATGCACACCCATGCACATATATACCCCCCATGCACACCCATGCACATATATACCCCCCATGCACACCCATGCACATATATACCCCCCATGCACACCCATGCACATATATACCCCCCATGCACACCCATGCACATATATACCCCCCATGCACACCCATGCACATATATACCCCCCATGCACACCCATGCACATATATACCCCCCATGCACACCCATGCACATATATACCCCCCATGCACACCCATGCACATATATACCCCCCATGCACACCCATGCACATATATACCCCCCATGCACACACATGCACATATATACTCCCAATACACACACATCCTCCAATGCACACACACCCCCCCATGCACACACACGCACACACCCATGCACATATATACCCCCAATAAACACACATCCCCCTAATGCACCTATATTCCCCCTCCCTCCCAGTGCAAGGAGCCCGGGATCAG
>NW_005842239.1:1029654-1037402 GCF_000455745.1 Alligator sinensis
AAACTAAACCAAAGCAGCAGGAGCCGGAGCCGGAGCCTCCCTTACCTTGCAGACTTTCCAGGACGTTATATCCTCTGCCTCCCGGCTGGGAAATTCCAACTCCAAAGCATCCCCAAATCCCAGGGAAACCGAATAAACATTGGGCAGCGTGGGAAGCGCCTCTCCCTCCCTCCCTCCCTCCCTCCCCCAGCTCGGGGCTGTCTTAAGAGGGGGGAAAAAAATCAAAGGAGAAGAAGAAGGAGACTGGACAGGTCCAAAAATCCTGAAAGGAAACAATTAATACTAATGGGGTGGAGGTGGGGGGGAAAGAGAGAAAGAAGCCCTGGGGTGTCTCAGCAGAGAGGAAGGCTGGAGAGCAGCAGCCCAGCGCTGCCCTTCCCGGGAGCTGCCAGGCTTGCGGGCAGCCCGCAGTGCCAAGCCAAGAGAGGAGTAGATCCCATCAAGTCGCCTTCGCAAGCCCAAAAGCAAGGGGTGGCAGAGCTGGTTCCCGGCCCCGAGGGGCTGAGCGGGGCGTCCCCGGGCGCGGGGGGCTGCCGGAGCCTTGCTGCGCGCTCCTGGGGGGTCACGCACGGATCCTGTGCCCGGCTCTCTCGCTGTGCCACTAGATCCAGTCTGTGTAGCCAGGGGCTGCATTAAGGATTACATCAGGCTTTTATAAGCTTTCCAGATCACACATTAGAGTGAGAGAGAGAGAGAGAGAGAGGAGGAGAGAGGGAGGGAGAGAGGGAGGGAGAGGCGAGAGGCAGGGATGGATGGCACTTGCGCACACACTCGCGCACACACACGGATCGCGCTGGGCGAAGCGGGCAGCTCTCGCCCGAGCCACCGACCTGCCCCCGGATTGCAGCGGGCCACCCCGGCTGGCCTGTGGGAGGGAGGGAGGCAGGATGGAGGGATGGAGGGAGGCAGGATGGAGGGGTGCACAGGTGGATGCATGGATGGATGAATAGGTTGTTGCATGGGTGGAGGGGTGCATGGGCGGATGGATGGATAGGTTGTTGCACGGGTGGAGAGGTGCATGGGCGGATGGGTGGATAGGTTGTTGCATGGTGGAGGGGTGCATGGGTGGAGGGGTGCATGGAGCAGGCGGCAGAGGCAGCGCCGGCTCCGAAGACCGGAGAACTTCGTGCCGGCAGAGGAGGCAGGAGCTGCGGGCTGGGGTGGGGGTGTTTAGCGCTGGCGCTGTTGCTTGCACATCAGTCAGCCCCTGGCCGGGCTGGGCAGCTGGAGGGCACCCCTTGCCCTCCTCATCCCCCGTGCCTGAAGCTCAGCCGGGCGCTTATAGGCACCAGCCATGCCCTCCCCGAGGCGCAGAGAGGGTGGGCAGGGGGGGCTATATGGGACTAGGAATAGGCATCTGGCCCCTTCTCCTGCCTTCCCGAGCCCCTGGCACCCAGCTGCCCGGCCCCAGAGAGAGCAAAGGGGGAGGCAGAGGATGGAGACATGCCAGGCTGCATGCACCCGCTCCCTTTTAACCCTTGAGGCACCACAGACCTTGGAGAGGGGGAGGAGAGGGGACACCCCCCAGCTCTTCTAGAGGGACTGATCCTTCCCCCCACCAGCAAGAGAAGCTCAACCTTTTTGTGGCGCAAGGAAGCAAGGAGCCCTCCCTACCCTGGGCTGATGCCATCCCCCTCCTCCAGCTGCTGCCTGGCTCCTCCTTTCCCCTCTTCCACGGGCATCTGTGTCACCCCAGGCAGGCAGGGCAGGGCCAGGCCACTGGACAAGAGGATCAGGCCCTGTGTCCCCAGCAGCCCTGGCATCCCGTGACACCTCTTCCAGGAAGGGAGCTGTTCCCTGCCAGCCCAGAGACCCTCAGTGGGAGCTAAGGGAGGCCATGCAGAGCTGGAGGGGGTGGTGGGGCTCCTAGGGGCTTGCCCGCCTCATGTTCAAGAGCACACAGCACAGCCGGCAGCTTTCCCCTGCTGCAGGGTAAAGGGACTGGACCAAAAAGGGATTGGACACATTCTTGGAGGAAAGGGGCATCAGTAGCTACTGAGCTCAGGAGTGAGGGGCACAGAAATTCCCCAACTTTAAATGCTGGCAGCTGCAAGTGAGAGAGGAAGAGGGGGACAACCCTTGGTCATGCCCAGTTCACTCTCCTCTTTAGCATCCGCTCTCTGCTGCCTTGTGACACAGGAGATGACATGATGAACCTAGGGCCTGACCCAGTCTCAATAGCACAGGGCAAAATACACCATCGTCCTGTACTGCCTATACCCCATGCCTACCCACCTCCACCACCACCAGCCCCAGGCTCTGCAGTGCAGCAACGGTGCAAACACCCTGCTTACCCTTCTGAATGTGATCCTGAAACCAGGTGACCGGGGCTTGGCTTTGTTGCGGCCCTTTTGCTCAGAAATACTGTGGTCCCACTAGCAAAAGATCCAGGACCCACAGTCTTGGGTGTCATATGAATGCAGCACACAGAGGTGCTCCCTGCCCCAAAAGAGCTTGAAGCCTATGGAGAATTGATGGGGCATTTGGATTCCTCCTGTCTCATGATGTGAGAACTAGGGATTTTGAGAGAACCTGGAGCACAGATGTTGTCAGGTGCATGAATGTAGTTGCCTTGGAGAGCTGAGGACTGAAGTCAATGAAGCAGGAAAGCCCATCCCAGTGCAACCTTCCTATGTAAGTAATAAAAGGAAACAGCCATTCACATAAGATACAGGTGCTCAGTGGCACCCATTGCTACTACCTATCACTGAGGCTGGCCAGCAGGATGACAAAAGGGCTGGGTATTGGACTGGATACCAAGAATATTTTAATAAGGAATTAGAAAGAACTCAAAAAGTTTTGGGAGGGATTATATATGCATATACTTCAACAACCCAAGCTAAACCCATAGTTAATAGGCACATGAGTCTTAACCTGTTGGCAGGTAACATCTTAATTATCTACAGTAAAGATCTTATTTAATGCTAATACTGGCCACTGGCAGTCAGGATCCTGGACTAGGGGGTCTGGGGAAGTGTGGCGGTTGCTAAGTTCCTGTGTTAATATTGTGCACCTCCACACCATGCACACAGATGTGACAGGAGGCAGTTAACACATTCTTAAAAACAATCTTGTATTGCATGGGTAAGAAGACTTTAGGGCCAGATTTGCTTCTGGGAAAAATCAAAGGAATGGACCCTACTTACAGCTACAGTTGCTTTTGGCCCAGAGGCTGAGATGCATTTCAGTCAACATCCTTATCAGGCAGTCGAGGCTGCCTGGCCAGGTGTTTAATCACATCTGGGGTGCCATAACTGAAGTTGTGACATCAGGAGAACGCATCGATAATGGTGCAAAGTGAGGACGGGAACATGTTAGTTGGCTATTGAGAGGCTCTTCCTATAGACTGCAGCACGCCCACCCAGGGGAAGAGCCATGAAATGAGTCATTTAAAAGCAGACTGGCTGTGATGCCAGGCAACCCACTTCATGGAACAACCCTGCACGCAAACAGGGATGGAGCACTTAGCATATCAGGGGTTGCCATTCCTCGTGTCTGTAGTTTCCATACCAGCCTCTGCTGGGGCTCAGCGTGCACTGGGCTATACAGGAACACCCTGAGCCCCCCTGCGATTTGAATTTTTGGCAGCCCCCTCCGTTTTCTGCATGTCTCCTAGGTATACTCAGGGCTCCAGCTGAGAGCTATGCCTTCCTTTCCAAGTGTACTCCTATTCCCATCATTCTGCTCCTGCTGTGCCTCGCGGGAGGTGTAGAAGCAATGCAACCTGAAATCTTCACTTAGCTGGCATGTTAGGCAATATATGTACGGCAATAGCTCCTAGATCAGGGACCAAGGCCCTGTTGTGGGTGCTGTGCAAATGTAGCTGAGGGCAGGCCTGGCCTGGCACTGCTAACAGCTTTAGCATAAGATGAGCCAGAACAGGTGGATGCATGAATCAGGAGGGTGGAAGGTAACAGAGGTAACAAGTGCTCCTGCTCTGAGCAGCAGCGAAGTGATGATTGCAGTGCCGCAGCTGCCAAGCCAATTCAGCAAACACCAGACCCAGGCTAGTGCCACAAAGCTAATCATGTAAGACTCATCTGCTGCATTTTCCAAAGGTTGGTGGGAATCTGAAACCAGCTTGGTTGTGTCTGGTTCTGTTGCAAACATTTTGCATAGCTTTATTCTTCACCCTGCTGCCAAGAGGGGCAGGGAGACAACCCCCATGGGGACATCTGGTAAAGCACAAGGAGCCAGTGACATTCCCCCCTTCTTTTCCTTTTGGTCTCCAGCCTATTTTTTCCAGGGTTTCTCTGTGCACCAGGGCAGGGAGCGGTGGCTTTTGGAATAAAATATGTCCTGGGATTGAAAGTTGGCAGAAGTACCATTTCTCCTTGCATATGCCATTCTTTGAAAGACTGAATGAATTTAAAAAAAAAAAAAAAAGATCTTTCTTTGTTAAGAGACAGTAGCATCAGCTGGAGAGTTGGGCCTGCTCATTATTCTGCTCCCTATGCAGTTTGTGCATATTTTCCTTCTGCTTTTGCCCTGTAAGCATCAGAAACTGCTTTTACCGTATTTCCTCACATATCATGCACACTCCAATTACCAGCACCTGGATTCTGGAAAAAAAAGGTGCGTGTTGCCTCTAATATGGGGTAACACATGGAAATGCTTTGTTTTGTTTTGTTTTTTTACACAATGTGCAAGGACACTTTGGCACTCACTGCCACAGGATAGCATAGAGGCCAAAAGGCACCAGGACTCAAAAGTGGCTGGCTATTTATATGGATAATAAAAAGGCCCAACATTATGACTAATGCAAACAGAAATGGGAAGGGTTCCCACTTCATGCCTCAGGGCATAAACCAGCCTCTCATGACCAGGGATGTGTGGAGGAGGGTGGAGGAACCCACATCTGCCTTGTGCAAGGTTACCTGTGCCCATCTCTGGCACAGAGAACTGCTGGAAAGGGCATATTGGACTAGATGGGTTGCAGGTCTGATGCAAGTTGGGCATGTCTACTCATTGCCCTATGGTGAAATAGCAACATGGTACATCACTGTACAGTGCGCTACAGCGGGTCTACACATGCTCGCTAGCTATGTTGCTGTAGCGTGCCACTATGGTGACATTGTGGGGAAATTTAAGTGTGCACCACCTGTTTGGCACAGTATAGGCATATACTGCGCCGTGTTTTAGTACTCCCAAGAGGAAGTATTAAAGCATGGTGCAGTAACAGTGTTGGCGTATGGCAACATGTACATGTACCCGCTGTTGCCTAAACCATGGGCGTGCCGGCACGTATATAGGATCAGCTTGCTCTCCTCTCACAATCCTGCCATTTATACTGGGAGACTTTGGGGTCTGCTGGTCAGGAAATGTGTGAAGCCTTTTCTAGCAGAGGTAAGACTACACTGAGTTTACAGAGGACCTCCCCTCCACTTCTGGTTTGCCTGGTAAAGCCACTGCCCATTCATTAGGCTAGGAGGTCTCCGGTCACCCTGCAGGATTTGGGGGCTCAGCTGCCCGATCGGCCTTGGGAATCGGCTCCGCCAACTCAATAGACTGAGAATGAGGGAAGAGGAGGAAAGGGAGTCCGCAGTCGTTCCCAATGACCCTTTTATAGAGGATTACTGCAAAGCAGGACAGCTTACAACCAATCAATTCTATCTTGCTTGCAGCAACAGGTATCAGCGTTTACATTTGTAATGCCTTGATTCATTTCTAGCTGAAAATTTTGCTCAACCATTTCCAATTACCGGTAAGCCACATACTTGGGGCTTAGCCTGCGCGGGTACAGCTCAATTGTGTACAGCATCTTATCTGGCATCGCCATCTGCCCAGCGTTTGACGTGGCTGGCTGGCTGTCAGATCCTCCCTCCGGCCGTGGAAGATGGGGGCTTTTGAACAATATTTTTGCCGGTGCGATCTGCCTCGCGTGCTTCCTAAATCCGAATTGCCAGTGGCATTCCCGTGCCAGACGGGCACTCAGAAATGTCAGTGGTAATACGGCCACAAAGCTGACCCAATGCTTCTGGTCTCTCCAGGTGCTTTCCCAGTGAAAATCAAGTCCTGTTTCTCCATCCCTGAGCAACTGTTGCTCTTCTAAATAAACCCCTTTGGTATTTACCTGGCTCTTTTTCCTGGATGGCAAACCGATTCATGAATATCCACACATGCGGCCGTGCTATGCTCACGATTTCCTCCCATTGTACAGAGGTGGGAAGTGCCCATGGCCACAGAGTGATTCAGTTTCAGAGCTGGGGTGATCCCAGTGGTTTTGCCTCCCAGGCCCTTCTTCTTCTCCCACATGTGAGAGATGCCCATGCCTCAGCTAGCTGGGCCCCTGGCAGATTCAAGCCATCGGTTACCTGCTCCCTGCCAATGGGCCAAGCTAGAAGTAAGGGTTAGGGAGTGCCAAGGCCATCCAAGCATGCACTGGCTCCATTGAAAGCTGTGCAGAGGAAATCCCACAGGATTTTATAAAGGGCAGGAGATGCTCTTTAACCAGGCAGGATCTGCAAGGGGATCAGCCTCTCCTCCACCAGTACAGGGCCAGGGAGCACCAAAGGCAGCTGACCTGGGAGGCAAGGACAGGAGACAAACTGCGTGACCAGCTAGATCCATCATGGGTTGATTTCCGGGACGGGGGCAAGTTCTCTGGGGGATCCAGTCTGAACTGGGGAGGGTCCAGCTACACCACAACCAGCCGGAGGGCACAGGCACTGTCCACCCTGGCTCAGGGCTGGCTCCCCCGCTCCCACCACCCACCCAGCTGTCTCCCACCCACTCCGATGCCGATTCACACCAGGCTCATCCAGCCCCACTACAAACCCAGATCAGGGGAGAGGACTTGGAAACAACGCCTCCTTCCTCTTCCCTGTGCTCCTTTTCCCCAGCCCGTGCAGCTTTTCCCTTTCCCCCAGCCGCTACAATGCAATCGCCCCAGCACTTGCAGCCATGGGGATGATTATGGCCAGGCCTGAGGCCTGATGCACGGCATGGGATGCTGCTGCTGAGACACAGGAGCATCCCCATGGCAGCCTGGTGCATATAGGGGGACAAGCCCTGCTTGCATGCTTCCCCCAGCAAGGGGGCTGAATGCACCATGGGGCTTGAGAGAAGGAGGGTGGGGGGTATGGTTGCTTTGCTTTGGGCCAATGAGCTCTGTTGATAAAGCCTCTGCTCCTGCTGCACTCACCACCACATCCAAGCCCTTTTCTGCCAGGGCAAGAACCAAGAGACCCCAGGCACATCTGGCCAGGGAAGATGCCAGGACCCTGGGTGGGCAGTAGGCACCCCCTCTCCAGTCCCTGCCCCAGCCTCCCTTGTATTCTGCTTACCCAGGCTCATGGGCGGATCTAGGATTCAGCAAAGAGGGGTTGAAAGGCAGTGTAGTAATTCACCATATATAACCCCATGCATATTTTTCTCCTGTTCATGAGAAACTAGACACTTTCCTAATATGCTAGGGGGTGGCACTGTATATTATTCAGTTGAAGATCAAAGCAAAAAAATAAAATAACTATTGGAATGGGAACTCATTTGCTAGTGTATGTCTATATTAAAAACACGCTCAACCCACTAGGCCAAAAATAGTCAAAGGATATTGTGCCATTAGTCCTGTCATCATGATAGTTAAAGATATACGTCTCTTAGTCAGTTTCCTAAAACAAAATCTTGCCTTCTTGAGTGTCTTGGCAGTGCCTCCAATACCTGCCACCCCTGCCCATGTCCCCCACCATGCAATGACACTTGGAGATTCCCCTCGGCTTCCTGTCCCAGATTGCAGGTTGCAATGTCCT
>NW_005842239.1:1037433-1050406 GCF_000455745.1 Alligator sinensis
TGCTCTATACCAGAGCTGTCCGGCTGGGTGGCCTGGGGGCGTACATACTTACATCCACAAAGATGCTGAGGAGCCAGAAGCAACCTCCAAGTACCCTTCTCCCTCCTTGCCCAGCTTAAACCTCCCCTCCTGCCAAGCTGAATTGGAGGGGGGCCAGGTACCCCTGAAAGCCCAGGACCTGTAGATGACAAGAGCAGCTTCACTGCTTCCCTTGCACATCCACAATGATGGGATGGGAGCAAGGCAGACGCAGTTCTCTGGGCAAATCTGATATCTATTACTAGACCAACTCAGAACAATTTTTCTTTGCAAGGGATGGGATCAAAGCTTTCAGAAGCAATTTGGAGATTTAGGTGCTTCACTTTTGCTTGGGACACCTCCAGGGGGATTTTATTAAGAGGGAGCACGCTCAGCAATTTAAGCCCAACTTCTTTCCAGCATCTTAAAACTGGTCATGGAGAGTTTCAAGCCGCTTCTTAAAGTCTCGGCTAATGTGACACATTGCTTCCTCAATAGGAAAGCAGTTTAATTTGTTTCAGCATGCGTTTCCCTAGAAGAACCATAGATGGCAGTAAGTGGTATTTACCTATTCATTTTTTCCCACGGTCAATGCCCTTATTTTAGTGAAGAGAGAGAGAGAAAGTTGTATTCTTGCCATTATAAGGAGTCCAGAAAAACAAGTGCCGAATCAGCACCGAGGGGGTGGAAAGGTATAATTGTGCATGCATGCACACGTGCACACACGCACGCACACGCCTAGCTGGATATACTGACCGGCGACAACAGGACTCGAGAGGAGAACAGGCTGTGCACAAATTCTTGGTGCGTACACCCTTCCCTGCAACCAGACATGTCTGAGCCAAACGATAGCATTTCATTTAAAAAAAAAAAAAAAAAGTTTTACCACAAGAAGCTTAGATTTCCAAAAGGAAAAGTCATTTTGACCCAGACATGTGCAAACTTTGCTTCAAAAGTCAAACTGCTGAAATTACTGTTTACAGGCTGTTCAGAGGAGTTTTGGAGCTAGGATCCTTTTCCACACGCAAAATTGCTTATGATGAATACTTTCAGACCAGAAACATTGAATTAAAGGCATCCTCCGCCTCCTTTAACGACCCCTTGAGTTTTCAGCCTAAATCTAGCACCCATCCAAGCAACGTTTAGCATATTTCTTAACCCTGCTGTTGTATCTCAGTTCAGCACCGAACTGCTGGGGCATTCATTGCCCAAGGAGGTTTAGAGGATCCTGACTAGAGGCAGCTGCAGCAGGCAGAGGACTGAATCGGCCTGGAGAACAACCCCTTTTTATTGTTAGGAACAGCCTGCCCTGCCACCGTTCCTGTTCTGTGAATCATGCAAGCAATGATTTCAGCCCCTCTTCCAGGACTTTCCTCCAGCTTTACATTTAAAATGATCCCCCTACATTCATCTACAACATCTATTGCCTTTTCTGTCATGCTTAGAGCCTATTTTGGCTCCGAGTGAAAGCTGGAGTCATCCACACAAGTGCAGCATGGGGAAGTACATTGACACCGACTGCAAGGCAGAGCCCCTAATTTGGCATTTGATTGACAGCCCTCTTGACCTACAGATGTGGCACCATCCTTTCTGAGTGTTTCTGATGTCCGAAACGACGACTCATGCAAGCAAACTTAAAGAAAAGTTTCTCTGCGACAAAGAAATGCGCCCTGCTTGCACGTACCTCGCTCCAGAGCTTTTGCTACAGGTTGAGATTTCCAGAGACAACCAGCCTGGTGAAAAGCTGTCAGATATTGAAGCCATGCATGCCCAATCTCCATGCTATTCCCATAGCAATGCTTTTCATCAGGCTGGCCTTGGAAGCCTATAAAAATCCTGAGCATTTTAGGCCTGATGTTTGTATATGTGATTTACCTAATTCAGCCCTGTGAACTTTTGGGGCTAAGTATGATGTATACCGGGACCTGGCTGTTTATATTAACAGAGGAGTGACTGGGCAGGCAACTTATCATTGTCTCCTATATAAATCATTGAAATAGGCTGGAACATGCCTGGATTTTAAGCTGTTTGGCAAGCATCACATTTAGTCCTGGATACTGTGTTTCATAGAGGTTTCCATCAAAGTTCAAACCTACACCCACTGCAACCCAGTCCTTAACACAGTGCCTTGCCGATTCATTGTTTTAGGGCAACAAGCTACTTGAGGAAGTATCCTACCAACTAGTAGGATCATCCAAGTGAACTTTTTCAGGAACCACCCACATATATGCTATGGTGCCCAGAGTAAGTCAAACAGCTGGACCCACAAATGTAGGAGGAGTTCCAGTGGTCCGAGCAGGGTTTCCCATTCAATCCCATGTGTGAACTGTGCTGAAAAGGACCTGGGGGAACAGGGGACAATAAGATGGACAGGAGTCAGCAGTGTGCCCTTGGTGCCAACAAGGCTACCGGCATCCTGGGCTGCATTGGTAGGAGCGTTGCCGGCAGATCGAGGGCAGTGATTCTTCCCCTCTATTCAGCACTGGGGAGGCCACATCTGGAGTCCTGTGTCCAGTTGTGGGCCCCCACTGCAGAAAGGACGTGGACACATTGGAGAGTCCAGCAGAGGACAATGAAAATGGTTGTGGGGCTGGGGGACAGGACTGGTGAGGAGAGGCTGAGGAAACTGGGCTGATTTAGTCTGGAGAAGAGAAGACCAAGGGGGATTCAATAGTAGCCTTCACCTCCCTGCAGGGGGTTGCAAAGAGGATGGAGCTGGGCTGTTCTCAGTGGGGGCAGATACAGGACAAGGAGCAATGGGCTCACGCTGCAGCAAGGGTTGCAAGTTGAGGCTGGATATTAGGAAAAACTCCCTCATTAGCAGGGTTGCAAAGCACTGGAACAGGCTATCCAGAGAGGTGGTGCACTCTCCATCCCTTGAGGTTTTGAAGACCTGGGTAGACAAAGCCTTGGCTGGGATGATGTAGCTGGGACTGGTCCTGCTTGGAGCAGGGGGTTGGACTAGATGTGACCTGAGGTCCCTTCAACCCTCAATGTCTATGAATCTATGATTCTGTAAAGTGCACCCATCTGTGGGCAGTATCTAGTGCCCATCACTACCCAGTTAAACTGAACCATTGCCTTAAATGCATTTAACCTCACAACACCCATGTGTAACAGGGCACTGCTATTACACCTCTAGTGGACAGGAGGAAAACCGAGTCATAGAGATTAAGTGACTTGCCCAGTGTCGCACAGGACCTCGGTGGTAGAGAAAGGGGTTGCATCTGGGTCTTCCAAGTCCCAGCCTGACCATAAAGTAAGAATTAAAATGGTTACATCAAGCGAGTGCTTTAGCCCCATTTCCAGAGATGTGTGTGGGATCGGTTGCAATAAAACTATCCCGAGGACACCCATTCTGCATAGAGATCCGCGGCCATTTTGTTCTCAGGACCAACACACACACACACACACACACACACACACACACACACCCCCCCCCCCTCCCAGGGACAATTAACTTTTCTTCTTCTTTCCAGCTGTTTCTCTTAATCTTACAATACGTTATCTTAGACGGAAAGAACATGTTTCGTTCCCCGCGTCTCATAAATACAACTTCACTGCTTGTACATAAAGCCGGTTCCGATTAGGAAGGACTTTCTTCTGTCCTGTTAAACTTAAATCTCTGTGAATTCTGCATGTACTTGAAAATGGAACAAGGGAACAAAATTGAATGTTTAAATAAGCTTAAGGAACACAGTCAAGTCCAATTATGCTCAAAATAGAAGAGGAACCAAATTACTCTGTTTTTTTAATGTTCTCTCTTCCCCTCTGCCCCCCTCCCAGTCAAATGTATTTCCCTCCCCAGCCTTTGCAACCCCAACATTGAGCTTGTGTAGGAAAGCCAAGGAGTGAATCCAGCTCTGCTAAATTACTTTTCATCACCCAAGGTACCAGAAGGAAACACATCTGTCTTAAGTAGTCCCCTCATTCCCATTACCATCCGAGAGCATCCAAATACGTCCTGATTATTAATGCATTTACCCTCAAAGTGCCAGGTATCCAGGTCGTAGCCATATTAATCTAGTGGCAAAAGGATTTTTTTGTTTGGTTTTTTTGCAAAAATCTAGTTGTTAGAATAAAAGATATCACCTCTACCATGAGTCCCGATTCCTTTTATCCTCCAAGCACCTCTATGAGACGGGAAGGCCAGTATCCCTATTGTACAGAGAAAAACACAACTGTCAGTCCAGTCATCTGTCCAAAGTCACACTGGTAGAGCAGTCTTGATCCCAGGTTTGCTGAGGCCCAAAGCCACTGTCCTCACCCCCATCCTTCTTCTCCCACAGCATGAGCTGCAAAAAGCCAATTTTAGCTTTTTTTTTGCTTTGTTTTTTAAATAATGGTCGAACAGAAAAGAAGGAGCCAATAAAATCCAATTTTAGAAACAAGTCTGTGGTTCTGGAAATGATGCTGTTTCTTTTGTGTGGCTTTGGGTTAGCCACCCACTTTAGATCAGCATAACACTAAAAAGATCCCACTATTTTGGGAAATAAAGCAGGTAACACATCCTCTCCCGCCCCTGCTCCCCTCTGCAACGCACATCCCAGGCATCCATCTCCAATTTTGGTAAGGAAGGTGCTTAGTGTCTCAACGCATTGACTGAGGCTGTGGGATGTCAGAAACAGAGCTGGGATAAGAGCCATTCGTGTTCTCGTTATGCAGGGAAAAGTGGCTTATCTGCTTTGGAAAACGCGAGCCTAAGGAGATTATTGTAGAGAACAATCCTGGGTGGGAGAGCAGAGAGGGAACCGATGACCCCAAAAGGCCCTTTAACAACCCTAGAAGTCTCATCTTCCCAAATTTGATCAATGCCATCTTTCCTTCTGCAGGATGAACGCGATTAGTGAGGACAGTTGCGTTATATCAGCCGCTAAGAAACGTGAATGGACTTGAACATGCCTTCTGTATCTAGAAAGATGCATTTTTTACCATGAGATCTGGAATTTGAGTCAAGCAGCAAGGAACATAAGACCTCGTCCTTCCCTAACGAATGGCAACGAGCAGTCGGAGAATGGGACCAGCTTCTCCGCTGGCACAAATGAGCATTGCTCAAGGGAGCCCGTCTACATTAAATCTATCCTGTCGACCCTACACAAGGAGCTGACATATACACGATGTGGGCTCACCATGTGCATGTGCTTATGGAGGGATGGGTATGTGCTGCAGCAAGGGAGAGCGGATTTGAGTTTGCTTGTTCAGAAGGGCCTGGAGCCACCTGGAGTCATTCACCAAGGCACTAACCAATTACCCGGGGGGAACTTTTACAATCTTTTCTCCAATGTCTCATGAAGGGTGTTTGCAACCAAAAGCTTGCAATTATTTTTTTTTTTCCCTGCAAATATCTAGTTGGACTAATAGAAGATATCACCTCTACCACGAGTCCCGATTACTAACTAACCTGTGGCTTCTCAGCCACCCGGCGCTTCCCATTACAAGAGAGCTCCTGTGGGAATCTGCCTCGAATGCAAGACTGGCTGGGTGGCTAGGATGCTCATCTGGGATGCAAGCCTATTTGCTGCACAAAAGGAACTGGGCAAGGGCCCAAACAGACATGGCCACCCCCCTTGCTGTGAGATGGGGTATGAATGTGTTCCCCTCCTGCATGACCACGCACGAGCGTTGGGAGATGGCAGTTCTGAGACCCAGTTCTGGCCATTACTCTTCCTTTCCATGTTACGATGCATTTCTTGCACCTTTCAGTGCAGATTTATCCCAAAATAAATCCACATATGCCTCTCTTCAAAACTTCTCACACCAACCAAGCAAGTTGGCCTCAGGGCAAAGCAGGGACCTGCTAACTAATTCTTCCAAGCCACAGCCCTACCTTCTGCAGCCTCCCCAAGCTTGGCAATGCAACCTCCAGCACGGATGGACCAGAATGGCAATGCATCCTGTGAGATGCAGAGGAGGACCTGGCAAAGAGCACTGCTTCCACCAAGTCATCTCTACACAGCAGCTGGGAGGCAAACAGACGGTCACGTCACTCTGGTCTCTCACTCCAAGCCTCCTCCTTGCTTTCAGGGAGATCCTGCCCCATCCACGCAGGATCCGAACAGAAGAAGTGTAAGCTCAAGAGGAGGATTTTGTCCCTGGGAAGGACTTTGCTAACATCACTCTTGGAGGCGAGCATGCCTCATGCAAAGCTTCGTGATCAAGGCTGAGCATAACTGCTACCAACAGAGTGTTTTTGCAACATGGCAGGTTTCCCAAAGCACTCTCCACTTGAAGGAGCTCAAAGGATGAATTAGTCTCCTGCTGCAACTTCAGGTGCTTCCTTAGCTGGCATCCAAGGCAGGGCAATGGGAAGGTCACAGACCTTGTTTAAGACCCCTTGATGACACCAGGAAAAGTGAGCATAGAGCCATATGTAGGAACTAGTCATGCAGGTAAGAAAACCAGTGTACTGCTCTCCACTAAAGCAGAGACCTAGGGAGGATCTGGCTCAGTTCATTGCTAGTTACCTCCCAAGGCCCCCTCTGAACTCTCTCTAGTCTATTCGACTTGTGCGCTCTTCAGCAATAGAGGCAGTCTCATCCCATCCATACAGCACCTAGCGCAGAGGCATCTCAGTCCATGGCTGGGCTCCTAGTCACTACCACACACACAGGAATCAGCTCAAGGCAGGAAAGCAGGCAAAGAAGAGATGCACAAAGCTGGAGGGGAATTGGCACACCACATTCAACAGTGCTGGTGCAACAGGTGCCTGCTGGGCTCTTTCGGGCACATCTCTACCTGCAGGGGAGGGAGCTGCATCTTGAGAAGGAGCATCTTGCACCCTGCTCAGGGCCAGGCTTGGAGAAACAGCAGAAACAGGCAGGCAGGGCTCACTCTTCAGCAGGCACCACAGGGTGAGCATGGCCGTACCCACCCAGCACTTTTGCTCCCAGTTCCCTTTAGCCCAAAGGCTCCCTGGCAGCTGCTCTCAGGACCCTGGACCCAGAGCTCACTAGCGGGCACATCTATACGTGTGCTTTAATGTGCATTAGTTTTTCTTAATGCACATTAAAGCCTCACTAAAAATATGCTCTTTGGTTAAGGCTCATTAAAATAAGCTAATGCGCATTGAAGTGTCACTAAAAACCATGCTCTTTTGTTAATGCATATTAAGATAGGCTAACGAGCATTTTCCTACTACCTCACAATAGAGGTACTAAATTTAAGGTGCATTAACTAAAGTGCATTAATGCATGTGTAGACGCATCCCCTGAAACTGTAGCCTCAGCTTTCCTTTTGCGGTTGCTGTATCTCCTAGGGCCAGATCCTCCCTCAGCTCCTCTGAGTGGCTTATTACAACTTCCTAACAGCAATTTTGCTTAAAACCAGGAGAGGAAGTGAGGGGGTGAGGGTCGAACAGGGTAGCAGGGTGCAAAAAGAGCCACTGCTGCTGTAGACACTGAAGCTGAAGCTGCCCTGGGTGCTGCAGCTGCCAGGAGCACAGTGCTGCCCTGCTACCCCTCTGCCTATAACAATGCCTCTAGCAAGAGGGACTTTTAAAGCACCTCCCTAATACAAAAGCATCTAATGTCACCATCATCTTCATGTCTCTGGCTTGTTTAGAGACGGCCATAGCCTGGTTCTGGAGGCAGCCTGAACCGGACCGTGGGCAACCCCTGGGTTGTAAGCAGAGCTAACAGCACAGCACAGCTCACAGCATCAAAGCTTCCCCAAAGTTCACGCACACGGTTTTGATTGATGTCTCTGACATCTGCTTCCCCACGTCTAAAACAGGTGCACGTGTATGGGAGGCAGGAGGGACATTTGTTACATGTTATTGAATTAAAGGAGTCCTTGCTAGCCGTTGTTTTGCTACACGCCGATAGCTTGGTCTGTTCTGTGATCCCAGCGGAGAGATCTGCAAGAACATGTTACCTCTAATGCAGGAAAAGACAGAAAAATGCCAAAATACTTACTAGCGTGAAGCCGCAGGGACGCAGAGCAGAGCAACCCAATGCCAACATCCCAGTTAGGAGTGTGGCTGGCAGTCTCTGCCATATTTAAAGGGACAGAAACCAGAGCAAAAAAATCTTGGGGAACAGGTGATGCTATAGCAGGCAGCTGGGGATAATTACGGAGTGAAGGCACCGAGGTGATAAAGGAATGGGAGAAGCCTGTAAGCAAAGCGGCTGGGTTTTTGCATGAAGGGTGCCTTCAGGTCTTTGTAGATGAGAGTCTTTGGGTAGATGTGATATCTTTTATTAGATCCACTAAATCCTTGGAAAAAATTGTTCTTTGCAAGGTTTTGGGCACAAACAACCTTGTTCAGGCATAGGGAGAGTCTGTTGGTGTTTTGTGTACTTCCCTGGGTGGGCTAGAAGCCAACATGCAAAATGCAAGTCTGTGATAATGCAGTTGTGTTGTGGGGAAGATCAGCGGCAATGGGAGATAATCGATGCGAGACAGGGAGGGAGAAATCTTGAATGTAGCTGTTTAAAATGTAGAGGATATCTCTACTGACTTCTCTGAGAAATCCTATGAAATATGAACTTTCATTTCTACCCAGAAGAACTCTTACAATCTTTTCTCCAATGCCTGATGAAGGGTGCTTATGCCCAAAAGCTTGCAATTAAAGATTTTATTTTTTTTTTTTTTTGCAAAAATCTTGTTGGCCTAATAAAAAGATATCACCTCTACTATGAGTCCTAAGAAGTTGCCTCTACATTATGAGGCCAGCTATGTTACATATTAAACCAACTATTTAGTTGGTCCAATAAAAGAAATCACATCTACCCAAACAGCCTTGTCTGCCTATGCCCTTAGACCGTGGTTATAACCAGCACCCCTGAATTCAGGTATTTGTAATACTCTTCACAGGCAGGGAGTAGCTGCTTGGTCAAACCTTAAACCCGACAAGCAAGTAATTAAATCAAACCTTCACACATGAATGAAGTAACTTCTGCTGGTCTGGACAAGGGAGAAAGAAGGCTCCTGAGCTGTATTTTTAAGGGTCAAAACAGATGTTGCGTTGGGGTCAGATCTGATTGAAGAAGAGGCCCATTACACATGCAGCTTGAATGGCAATTAACTTGAATTAGCACCTGCCCCACCACTGTCCCAAGGAAAAAGGGTTATGTGGGATACTCCACAAGTGGGACAATAGGCTTGTATCTCTGTAGGATCCCAGAATGGGAAAATCCAAAGTCTGGTTTTGCCCTGAACTGCTTGGCTGGGGGAAGATATACTCCTATGATGCACGCTGCTCTGCATAACTAATTGCTGTCCCTTCCAGCTTACCACCTGGTGCATAACAGTCACTGTGTCTGCAGCATCACACTGTATGGCAGCAATTCACAGTCAGGGTGTCACAGCACCCTGGGGTGCCACGAGATGCTTTTAAGGGGGCTGTGTAATATTAGCAATGTTAGGTGTGCAAACACCGACATGCTTCACAAGAATAATCCTGAGTTTTCAAATAGGAAACCAGAAGGTCAAAGACTTTCTGACCTGCCGTGGTCTTTCTGAGTGCCTTGCAACAAAAGAATTGCTCTATCATTTTTCCTTCAGTGAAAATCCAAGTGAAAGCTAAGAGCTGGCATTGTCCAAGAGGAGCCTGGAGTCTAACAAGGTGATGAACCCCTGCTGTATGATGTGCATGGAGAGCTGAGACAAGCCCTGCACAATTATCTCCCCCTTGCCCTACCTGGTACATCAGTCCCAGACCCAGTAATATGCAGGATACCAAAAGCAGTTGAAGACAAACCATTGCCCATAAAGCAAAATGAAGGGCACTGCTTCAGTCCATCATTAATGGCTGCTTATTGGAATATATTTGGGCAAGCTGACATAGGATCAAAATCAAAGGCTAAGTAGCAGAAAGATAAGAGCATGGGGAAAGAGACACCGTAGCATCTGAGCTGAGTTCAGATAGGATCTGGATTAAAGGCACCAGAACTGGGATGGATCTGAGGGTCCTCTGTCCTTGGGAATGAACCTGACCTTTGAAAGAAACCTCTGCTGATTGCTGAAGTCTATTTTATTATCATTGCAGTCCACACTCACACTGTAGGATTCCCAGCAAGGGGTCGGGCTGATCAGCTAAGGAAGAATTTCTGCACACCCCCTGGCAGATTCAGTAGCACACCATACACAGCATCAGAAGACCTCATTTTGCATTTTCCCCAGCTGCCACCCGCTCAAGAATAGGTTTGGGGGCATACGGAAGCAAAACCAGTTTTGAACTGTTGCAGCTAAATGAAACCTCAAAAAAAAAAAAAAATTAAAAATTGCAAGTCAAACAGCTTGTTGCATGCAAACTGCAATGAGACGTTGCATAAGGTTTTTAATCTTTCGCTTTCTGGAAGTAAAGTTGAATATATTACTAAGCAAAACCTGGGTCGGAATCATACAGTCGAACCAGGGCACTGCACATCTGTTGGAAAGAAATGGCTGGGGGTTTGGGGGATTTGTTGGGGTTTTGGTTTTTTTTTTAATTTTCCACCAAGCAATTTAGCAAAACTGACACAAATTCACAGCGTGTTTTTGTGGACCCAAATACGTAGGTCTCAGACACAAAGATTAGGGGTTGGAAGACTGTCTGTCTCAGCTCTGGTATTAAGCCACGGCACTTATGCCATGCATCTCTCATGGGCTGGGGAGTTGGAAATCCAGATGGAGACGTTTGGAGGAGTCCATTTGTGCCAATTACAAACACCCCTTTTAAGTCCTTCCAAGGGGCTTGCTAAGACGCACCCCGTGGGATTCACATCATGCAAAAATGTGACGGCTTGTTCTGAAACTAGAGAAAAGCACCTTGAAAATCAACGTTCCAGTAGGCTGCAAAATACCTCCCATTAATAATTTAGTGCTAATTCCCACACCCCACTAAATACTGTATGTTTCTCTGACTATCAGGCACATTGTAACACTCTGCCTATGCATTATTGCAATGTAAAGCTATGAATCCTGAAGCATGTGTTAATAATGCAGAGTATTAATTAATTATTAGCTAACTTTTGATAAAGGAGCCCGCGTTTGATGTAGAAAATTCATTTTGTCAGCACTTCTATTTTTTTAAAACCTTTCTTTCTCTGAAAAGACATTGAGATGCCTTTCTTGTAAGCATCTGTTCAGCACTATGCACTAGAGGATTGAAAACTTTCATGTCAGAAATCTGGTGGCAATAAATGATGAGGGAGGAAAGCTTTGATTATGCATGGACCAGTGCTGAGAACAAGATCCGAGCAAGTTACTTAGCCTCACTTTGTAAATTTGGATTTTGCTATATTTCTGCTGCTGACTCAGTTCTTCCTCAAAGTGCACATATAGTCGGAAAAGTTGACCAGTGACATCTTAATCAATAGATCTACTGCCTGTTTGTGTCCCTGAGTCATATCTACTTGCTCTACTGCAAAAGATAAGTCTATACTCTTGCAACAGTTTCACAGTCTAGCCAGGGATGTCATTGCTCCAAATTGGCCGAGGACCAGCATACACTCAGATCCAATGTCAGTTGGTTTCCACACCAGAAGGAAAAAAATAAGGAAACCTCAACCACAGTTAAACCCATTGGGAGAAGATGAGAAGGCAAGAAATATGAAAGCATGTGCCAGGAGCAAATGGAGAGAAAAAGACCTGTGCTGTAGAAGCTGATCCTCGATGGCAGTGGTGGATGGGAGCAGGTTGGCTAATGGATCCAGGGAGCATTGGAGCAACTTCTGTGATGGGAGGCTGCTAGGATGAGCTAACTTTCAGGTGTTCTGTAGCTCTATCAATCTTCTAAAACAACTGCAAGTTCATAGGGAAAGTTCATTAAAGACATTTTTTTTTGCAAAGATCTAGTTGGTCTAATAAAAGATATCACCTCTACCATGAGTCCTGATTGCTTTTGCCTCTAAACCAATATGGCTACAACCTGGGTACCTGAGTTCATAGGGAGGCTTTTAACGAGGTGTGAAGAGGTAAAAAAAGGAACATTATTGTTTTGTTTTTAAATAAAGGGGGAAAAAGAGCCTTTTTAACCATAATCCTGTAATAAGCTCTCAACTGATAATGGCTGTTCAGCAAACTTGCTAGGATTCCTGTTGTGACTAATGCCTCTTATTTATATCTGAGATATTAAAAGAAAACACAAAGAGACTCCTTGGCACATGTAGCTAATCTGCTCAAACGTGTTCCCCTAACCGTTACCCTTAGGCTCCTTCTTCCTGTTGCTTCTTGTATTAATACAGTCCTAGATACTGCAGAAAGGTGCTCCCAAAATCAGCTTTCCCATTGTTCCCGCTGAGTTCAAGTCAATGTGGGGATTTAGATGGGATGGTAGAATCATAGAAAATGAGGGTTGAAGGGACCTCAGGAGGTCACATCTAGTCCAACCCCCTGCTCAAAGCAGGACCAGCCCCAACTACATCATCCCAGCCAAGGCTTTGTCTAGTCAGGTTTTAAAAACCCTCAAGGACAGAGAGTCCACAACCTCTCTGGGTAACCTGTTCCAGTGTTTTACTGCCCTCCTAGTGAGAAACATTTTCCTAATATCCAACCTCAACTTCCCTTGCTGCTACTTGAGCCCATCCTATGTTAGCTTAGTAAATAAAGGGGAAGAGCCGGTACCTGATGATCTTTTCAGCTGATGGATTGTAAGTCACATCATAATTGAGGGATGAAGAATACATACCTTGACAATGCACAGGTAGTAAGTAAGTGACAGCAATTTACTGATTTATGGAGTATGGATAAGTATCCCGGGAGTATGGACGAACTCCTTTAAGGGGAATGTCTAATCTGACAATGGAGTTGTGAACCAGCAGTGAGGGGATCATTGATGAGTGGTATAAAAAACAGGCTTAAGCAGCAAAAGGATACATTCATTGTCCATTGGGTCCCTATCAGACAACTCTCATGGCCAACAACTGGAGCAATTGGCCTGTAACCTGATGGCATCCTGCATTTGACATGGGGACAAGACAGCAAGCAAGGAGTCAGGCCTGAACCCATATAGACATGGTAAGGGCAGGGTGTA
>NW_005842239.1:1050437-1066855 GCF_000455745.1 Alligator sinensis
TGTGAGGAAAGATCTTGCTTTAATCCCGATCATGAATGGTAATTAAAAAAAAACACATCTCTCTCTTTTCCCTTTCTTGACCTTTCTAACATCAAGGTATGGCAGGAGACTGATAGGAGAGCCATGAAGAAAAGGGGAATAAGTAACAGAAGAAAAAAAAAAAGTTATTTTTTCTTTTTGAGCCATCTCCAAGGCCCGATCCCCAACACCATACTTTGAGTGTGTTGTTTAGCTTGGGCACCTTTTGCTCTGAGTTGCAAGCAGTGCTGGATCCTTGCAGCAGCACTGTAAGAATAATCAGCCCACTGAGGATTTCATATTTCTCTAGGCAACAATAATGAATGAAATTCCATCAGAATTAATGGGTGACAGACCAAAGGATGAGGTTTAACCTTTGCTGAGTGCTAATTGTAACCAGACAGGTTGCTGCAGCTATCACAGCAGTGCTGTTATTGATTTCCTCATGGGAACTCCTGTCTCCTGAGCAAGGTCCTTGTAGAGATAATAGGATTGCTTTAGAAAAATAAAATAAAATAATAATAATGGCCTCCCTGAGCCTTTGTTTTATTTTGTATTCCAAATACAATTGCAGATCTTTCTGATATCAAATAATTTAATGGTCATTTATGCATGGTTTAGGGCCGATTGTTAGCACTTTCTGAGTGAATAAGCCAATTAGCTTAGCTGGATCTTACATTTATATAAAACAAATATATGTCGAAGGCAATTAAATGTGCAGTTTAATAGTTCCAGCCTATGAAAGGCACAGTTAGTCAGAGGTACACAGATCTTGCTGCCTTCTTTTCACTCCCAGCTCTTAATACCAACACAGCACAGGTCATTTGCCACTTACCAGTGGTTTTCTGGGAGAACTGCCTAGGCAAACCACGTGGTCACTTGGTTTGGAAAGGAGCTTTAAACAGGACATCTGTTTTAAGCAGTGGGTTTCAAGCTGACAGACAGATCACAAGAGGCCATCAGGGAGGTAGGCAGGGGGTGAAAATGTCATTGTTATTACATTGACATCCTCAGTGTCCTCAGCCCTGCCAGAATTAGGGTTGGCCCAGCCTCAGTGTCTCAGCCTGATCAATGAACTGGCTCAGCCTGAGAGATCAATCTTAAGTGCTACAATAAGGAGGCCAATTTGCAACAGAAAGCCCCACCTGTGTTTCCTGCAATGCCCCTTGCAATCCCAGAGGAGATGCTGGGCTGTGTGGTCTGCCCAGAGCAGCTGTCATGAGTGGTCTCAGAGAGGTCACCCCCGTCCTGTTCTCACAGCCTATCTCTGTCTGTCTGCAGCTCACAATACCTAACCATCAGCTCTGAATGAGATGGGATTTCACCAGGCTGCCACAAGCCTTTTGCAGGCCTCTTACTCCCCAAAGTAAGGAAAATCTCACCTTCTCTCTCACTTGCTGACTGTCTAAGGGCATGTATTGCCTGGCCCCTCGCAAGGAAGGGCAACAAAAAAGGTGAGGGGGCTCAGGGACATGATTTATGAGGAAAGACTGAGGAAATGGTTTATTTAGTCTGGAGAAGAGAACACTGAGGGTGGATTGAGTAGCAGCTTTCAACTCAGACAAGTGCAAGGTGCTGCATCTAGGGAGAAGGAACCTGCAACACGCCTATAGGCTGGGGACACCCTTCTTGTCAACACGGCGGCAGAAAGGGATCCTGGAGTCATTGTTGACTCCAGGGTAGACATGGGCCACCAATGTGAGGAAGCGGTCAGTAAGGCTAACTGCACCTTGTCGTGTATCTACAGATGCATCACAACCAGGGCCAGGGAGGGGATCCTCCCCCTCTATGCGATGCTGGTCAGGCCGCAGGTGGAGTACTGCATCCAGTTCTGGGCAGCGCACTTCAGGAGGGATGTGGACAGCATGGAGAGGGTCCAGAGGAGGCCACCCGCTTGATTGGGGCAGCAGGGCAGGCCCTACGAAGATAGACTAAAGGTCCTGAACCTGTTCAGACTCCACAAGAGAAGACTGAGAGGGGATCTGGTGGCCATCTATAAACTCACCAAGGGTGAACAGCAGAAAATAGGTGAAGATCTGTTTCCCCAGGCACCACCTGGGATAACAAGGAATAACGGCCACAAATTGATTGAGAGCAGGTTCAGGCTTGATATCAGAAGGCACTACTTTATGGTTAGGGCTGCCAGGCTCTGGAATGGGCTCCCAAGGGAGGTGGTGCTCTCCCCTACCTTGGCGGTTTTCAAGAGGAGGTTGGATAGACATCTGGCTGGGGTATTATGATCCCAGCACTCGTTCCTGCCCAGGGCAGGGGGTCAGACTTGATGATCTGTTCAGGTCCCTTCCAACCCTAGAAACTATGAAACTCCCTGCATGGGGGCTGCAAAGAGGATGGAGCCGGACTGTTCTCAGTAGGGGCAGATGGCAGGATAAGGAGCAATGGGCTCAAGCTGCAGCAAGGGAAGTTGAGGTTGGATATTAGAAAAAAAAAAATTCTCACTAGAAGGGTAGTAAAACACTGGGGCAGATTACCCAGAGAGGTGGTGGAATCACCATGCTTGGAAATTTTTAAGACCCAGGTAGACAAAACTTTGGCTGGGATGATGTAGTTGGGGCTGGTCCTGCTTTGAGCAGGGGGTTGGACAGATGTGACCTCCTGAGGTCCTTTCCAACCCTCATTTTCTATGATTCTCCCCAAACTCACCCACAAACAAGTACATTAAATAAATGAATGAGCTCCACTTGGTGCTGCTGGTGTCGACACATTTGTCCTCTTCATTTTATGTTCATGGGAAGGAGGTTGCCATGATGTGCTATTCTGAATAAGAGGTCACCTCCCTGAAAAGCAGAGATGCCCTGAGCTGGTCCATCTGCTGACACCAAGACAGATGTGAACCATCAGAAAGGAAGCACGGGGATGTGGCTGCCGTGTGTATGATGGCCCTGATATGCTGTAACCCACAGGGATTCTGCATTTGTGGCCAGCTCACTGCCTATGTCACGAGGAAGCCAAGCCTGCCCTCCAGGGAACGACTGGGAAGTAACCTCAGCAATGCAATCTCCTCTGCTTTGGCCTCTTCCCCTGGGTTTTCCTTCAGGAGAGGCAGCTGCAGCTTTGTGTCATTTTGCATTGAGCAGGTGCAAAATTTTTTTTAAACATTCAGCCAGGTAATCAATACATGCCCTTTTGGCAGGGTCAAACAAACTGCTGAGGGTCATACAAACATCAGGTTCCTGCAAGATGTACCAGCTAGGACAGAGCTTGCATTCAGCTTTCTTTCATGATGGCCACAGAAAGTGGGGGTTTTGTGTGTGTCAGGTCCTGGCTGCAAAGCGGATGCAGTCAATCTTGTCGGATTCAGGTCATTGTTTTTGTGGCAGGGTTGTGCCCTGGACTCGTGTCTGAGCTAAAAATTCACCAAGCACAAAAGAGGCCCTGAGCACACTTGGAACAAACTCCTTTTAACACTAGTGCAAGAATTTGCAATGATTGGGTGGGGGAAGAGGATAAGAAACCAGCTCCAGTTGGGTTATTCAGTCTCGCTGTGCTGCAACAAATACTGGACTCTGTGATCTCTTGAGCAAAGATTAATTTATCAGCCCTTGCAAGACACCACTACAGAAATGAAAGCTGTGTCACTGAGTTTGGAGCAGGATAGCTGCTAATTTCAATCACATGCCGTTAGCTCTAGGGGCTTTCCCTCTAATCAGCTGCCCTCCTTTGTTTCCATCCTCATGCCCTTTCAGCTGCCTGTATTTCAGCCACGACAGGAAAAAGAACCACCAAAATGTCATGGAAGAAGGAACTGATCCTGCAGGAATAGCAGCAATGATAGTTTGCAGCCTGGCCATACCTGGGATCGGCGGGTCTCAAAGCACTTTACAAGTGTTCATTCGGTCCGTCGTCTTCTGCTTCTGGGAGGCTGGGAACATCATCCTTTTGCAGAGGCAAAGAGATCGGTGTGAGGTGACAGGGTACATCTGTCCCAGAAATGACAAGACATCTTTGGTCTCCAGCTTGAAAGAAGAGACCCAGGCTGTCATCGGTGATGCTTTAAAATATATACCTACATGTAAGCACAGAGGCACCCACTGAGCCTGCGTGAAGTTGGACTGGCATTGCAGGACGCCTGCTCTTTCATCTATACCAAGGTAGGGTCTTATATGCTTGAGGTCAATGCCTGAGCTAAACACGAGCTTGGAAACTTTGGGTGTTTGCCTGTCACTTGTCGGAGACTGAGGCCATCAATTCCAGAGCAGTGTAAGGCAGGTGTGTACCAGCTGGTGGAGCTAATATCCATACGCATATGCACGCACGCACATACCCGCTCTTTCTCCCTCTCTCCGTCTCTTTATCTGTCTCTCTCCAAGTACAAAGCTCATATTTCAACCGTAATGTCCCTGCAGCTTGTCCTACTTATACTCCCTGACACTACCAATTATCTCCTTGTGTGAAAGGGCTCAGAGGGATGAGTATCAGCTCAAGTGGCACACATTAGAGCCTTGTTGCTTGCTGCAGATGCTAATAACCTGCTTGTATTTCATGCCTGTATCTCGTGTGGCGCCAGGGAGGCGGTGGGACTTACTGCATAGGGCTCCAGGCTGGGAATTAGGAGACTGATCTCTGCTGTCCCACTGGTTTGCTGGGTGACACTGGGAATGTCATTGCCCTCCCTGTGCCTCAGTTTCCCCTGCGATAACATGGGAGGTAATGACACCTCCCTCCTTTGTAAAGCTAGTGGAGATCTAGGGATGAAAGGTGAGATGCAAAAGTGAAGTCTGATTATTCCTTCTTTGCTGCATGGATAGCGGGGATGATAGAGCTTGGGATGGATATTGGGTATATGTAGGAGATGGGCTATTAAGAAGTTCCTGATACAAGCTGTGAGGGCCACATTGCTCATACCCAGGGGTGAAGGAGAATCATAACTCCTCCCCAAACACTAGCAAGAAAAACTATGGAGAACAGGTCTATGGTGGATCAGTAAACACAACTATCAGGAAGCAACCTCTGTCTCAGGACATCTGCAGACGTAGGACTGCGGGTAACAGGGAGGATCACACACTGCCTGTTTCTGTTCCTCTGAAGCACCCACTCTCTCCCACTATCAGACAGGCCTATTTGCTATGCAAAAGGGGAGAAGGGCCTAAGCCCACCAGGAAAACTGTAAGTCTCCCTCAGTTACAGAGAAGCCACTAGATGCATAACGGTTGATTCGTGGGGACAACAAAGGAGAAAACAGGGATGGGAGGGGAAGTCCAGGTTGATAAGGGGGGACACCAGCCAATACCCACAGCTCTTTGAATGTATCCAAGGAGCCTGGAAATGCTGCCCAGTGATACTCTGTCTAGACACCTGCACAGAGGAGTAAGAGGAAAACATCTCCATAGCCACCTGGATTCCCCCTGGCCACAGCCTCCTTCCTGGTCTAGTAGATGGCAGGTTTGAGCAGAGCCAAGAGGAGGCTGACCAGGAGGTCCCAGGACTTGGTGGGGCCACAGATGGGGAGACTGCTGGTCCCTGTCAGACAGGATATGGGGCTGGCTGCACCACTGGTCTGACCCAGTACAGCAGCTCTTACATTCTTTTAGAAAGCACATTCCCACAAAAACCTGCCTTGTTTCTACCCCTGATTTCAATCACCGATGCAGTTGTGGGTCCTTTGTTTAGTCTCCCATCCAATTCTGAAGCACAGAAATATGAGAGTTAGTCATGGAAGATTGAGTTCTCCACAAATAGCAAAGAAGATCGGTTTAACCAACAGTTTCCACTCCATTGTGAATCTGATGACCATTTATGTGGTATGGCTGTATACATAAAATACCTAGGGATGGAATAACTGTAAAGTGGTAGCTCTCAGCAGACCTCATCTCTGGCCTAGAGAGTGTGAATAGACTCAACTTCATGAACTGAGGCGAGCTGATTTACTCCAGGTGGCTCTGGCTTCTGGCTTCAACTACTAGTTTGTGGCATGGGGTCTTCCTGGTACGCAGCCCCTCTGCTGCCTTCTCTTGTTAATGAAGAAGAGTTAGAAACCCAGAAGGGTTGCACACATGTGCCCTGGAGACTGGGTCCATTGTTTTCACTCCCTGCTTGCACAGGAGAAGAATAAGGATATACTAATGGCTGGACTCAGGGCTTTCCCTTGTTGGGGAGGAGTGAGGGTACACTGTACTCACACAGCCAGCTCAGTACACCCGAGCAAGCAATGTCTGACTTGTACACACCAGGAAAGCAATCAGGCAGTGGTGAGGTATTGCAAATGGCCTGCAAACCTTCAGCACTTGGGTGCTTGTACACACCACAGGTTTTAATTGTCATTAAATTAAATTAAATAGATTTCTAAAATTTAAACTTGCTTATTTCGGAGCGTTGCATCAGTGTTTGCAATTCAAAAGTGAAAGCAATTTGAAGGGGCGAACTACAAAAAAGTCACAGCCACCTGGAAAACAAAGAGGCTCATCACTTGTCTTTGGGTGTGTTTAGAGAAAATGGTGGCCCTAAATTGAAGCTGTCAGTTTTAAAAAATGCTGCTTTAATTTAGGGCTGATTAAACCCCCATGTTGTGCATACATCCTGCTGACTTACCTGCCTCTCCAGCAGGGAGGGGAGGGCGAGCTGCTAGCAGGTGGATCAGTCCCTGGGCTGTGGGGAGGGGGGGCTGGTGCTTCCCTCTGCAGCAGCAGCACCCTCCTCCCAGGTGGCACCCGCCCACAGACAGGCACCCAGCTTGGGCAGTCCTGTGGTGTACTGCAGCCACAGAGGGAAGCACCAGGCCCCCACACAGCTCATGCAGGCAGGCAGGCTCCAAGGGGGTGGGGAGGGAGGGGGAGATCAAACTCGCCACTTTTCTTGGGTGGAGCGTGCTTTCCTGGGCTGCTGCCAGGCTGCCTGCAGGGCTTCCTGCAGAGCCGTGGAGCTGCACGGAGCCCAGTGGTTTGCTTTGTGGCTGTAGGGGCAGCAAACTAAAAGTCTTCAAAGTAGTTTTAGTTTGCTGCATCCTAAATCATTTAAGTATTAACACCCCCGAATGTCCTATAGAGACTGAAATTAATGCGCAATATGCCACCAAGGCATGCAAGCACCGACACCATTAAAGCAGTGCAAAAGCATTTAGCCCACTTTAAAGTGTTGTGCACATACACCTCTCATTTAATTTACATACAGCCTACACAAGTGCCCTTGTGTTTGCACACAATGAATCCATGGACATGACACTTTAATTCCTGGTGAGCCAAACTAAGCTACATCTGAAGAGTTTTACCTTAATGCAAAAAAAAGACTTTTAAAGTGTCCAGAAATCCCACTCATGCAAACAGACACGCAGTTGCAATGCATTAAAAGCCAAAAAACGTGGTGTGTACAAAGGTCCTTGGTTACAAGTTCAAATCCCTTATGGGTTCCCTCTACCTTATGGTTAGGGGAGCCTTGTCCTCTTCCCAAGGCTTACCGCCAGCCAAAGCTCTCTCCTGTCCCTTTGCTCTCACACTTCAGACACTTGTTAGCGGTCTCAGTTGAGAAGCCAGCAACCAAATGGCTATGGAGACTGAATTGCATGTCAGTCAGAGAACAGGAAGGCAAATTATGGAGAAATCCTGTACAGATTCTGCCTTTGTTCTGTGCAGCCTTCGTTCTCCAGAGCTGTCAGCACAGCATCTCTTGCTAGCAAGCGGTGTCACAAACAGGCAAGAGCAAACAGGCCACTGCTCGTGGTTCAGTCTCCCTTCCCCACTCTCATAGGCCCCATTTCCAGCTAGCGTGAGATCAGGAACTGAACACTGAAGGCCACAACCCAGAATATCTCTGCAGTTCAGAAGCAAAAGTAATTGCTGAAGCTCCCAAATTTTCTTTTCAGTTTCTGTCTTCTTCTCAGAACTTTTCACAAGCAGAAATCAGGGGCAGGACTCGAGTTTTATGCTATTCTCAGTTGCCATTTTCACAGGGTTCGGTATTAGGAAACAGTGTTACCCATGGGTTTTCCTAACATGAGAATCATGTAACAAGTAGAAATACAGGTCAGCTAAAAGCGATGTGAAACTTGCTAAGCAGTTCATTAACTGTTACTCTCAGGCTGCCAGATGACTCAGGGATTTAGTAAAATGGGTTAAAGGAGTTTTCACTTCAAGGTCAGTGATTTAAATTTAGTGCAAGGTGGAAAGGCCTGAAATCACTAATAAATGGTGGGTGTATCTACACATTCATTAATGCACCTTAAATACTGTGCATTTAGTTTAGTACTTCCTTAATAAAGTCCTCACTAAATGCAGAGTACCTAGAGATACTGCGCAGTAGCACCAGCGAATGATTATTTAATGTGCATTAGCCTAATAACACTGCACAGTAGGCTATTAGCATGGATTTTGCTGTGACATGCTACTGTGCAGTGTTATTAGGCTAACGTGCAGTAAGTGTCTCATGCAAACACACCCAGTAAGTACAACTTGGTCTGCATCAACCTGATGATGACTTTGAGTCTGATTGCTGCTGTGTGTGTATTAACACCACAAATAAAGCCTCACATCCACTAGCCTTCAGCTACCCATTTTGGCAGACATATTAATGAATGGATGGATGGGGAATGAGCTATTTCATCCCGGTGTGGTTCTAGTGGTCCGGCTTTCATGGGAAGGTGGGATCTTTCCATTGCTGTCAGAGATATTTCTCTTCTGTGGACAAGCAGAGACTGTCATTCTCCAGAACAGCCCATCTGATACTTTTCATCTTCACCTGATTATTTCAAGTTCACATTCGTTACCAGACAGACTGAACTTCCACTTCTTCCACCTTTGAATTGTCAGTGATTAAAAAAGCCTCATATTTTTAAATGAAAAAAAAAAGGTTTTAAAGTGTTTACTCCTTTTCTGTCACTTAGCAATAGCTTGGTGGGTTTTCTCTACTGGAATCACAGGAAATGAGGGTGTGAAGGGACCTCAGGAGGTCACATCTAGTCCAACCCTCTGCTCAAAGCAGGACCAGCCCTGACTGCATCATCCCAGCCAAGGCTTTGTCTACCTGGATCTTAAAAACCTCCAAGGATGGAGATCCTTGAAGATAACCTGTTCCAGTGCTTTACTACCTTTCTGATGAGAGGTTTTTTCCTAATATCCAACCTCAATTTCCCTTGCTGCAACCTGAGCCCATTGCTCCTTGTCCTGTCATCTGCCCCCACTGAGAAGAGAAGTCTAGCTCTCCAACCCTCCCTTCAAAGTTACTCTCTGGACAGGAAACTAGCATGGACATTTTCATCCAAGCTTTTCAAAAAAGGGAAAGATAGTAGGAATGAAAGATGGAACAGGACTTTTAACTATAAAAAATTATAAACACCAGGCCACAAATACTATGCCTTCATGTAGCACAACCACCACCCTGGTATGGTATCCTAATGCAATCCTCTGCATCACGGAGCCCAGGATCTGTAACAGCAACAACAATATTAATAATATATTCGTATCTTTTTCTCATGATAGTGATGATAGCACCTGTCACTTCCCTAAAGTCCAGGGAATTTGCCCTTATTTCACAGGGCAGCATTTGGTGATTTGAATACTGAAGATCCCAGCAGATACCTTTTACTTGTGTCGTCTCAGTACATTCATACAAAACACCCCCTATACAGGACTTCAGGACTTGCACTACGGAGGGCTTCTGATGCTAGGGGAAGCTTATATAATGAAAGAGTATAGGTGAACTCTGGATAGATCCTATGTTTCCAGGAGTATAATTGTCTTATACGGGAGTGTAAAGAGAAGTGAAGAGATGATGTAAAGTCCTACACCCCTGAAAAATCAGTGGTAAAACTCCACCAGGGTAAGTGACACTGGCTCAGGTGCAAGGCTGGTGTAGATGTCATCTGTCCTGAGCTGAACCAAGTGCAGTCCTAACATGTTCAGCACAAGCAGGCAGTGATCCTGCACTTCTGCCAGCAAATGACAGAGCTGCGTGATCAAGACCTACTGCATCAGTCACCCCGGGGTAGCCGCACTTCTGTCCACCCCAGATCCCGGTGTAAAAAACTGATGCAAGTCACCCTGCTGTAAACAGATCATCTGTCCAGACCCTCATCTTCTCCGATGTCTGAGGAGGCTGCGGTGAGACACCTGTTAGCACCAACCTGCCTCAGATCTCCTTGACTTTGTGAATCTGGCCACACGACCAGAACTGGAGCTTCCCCGGGAGCATGCATAGACAGTCTTTCTCTGCTGCCCTGTGCTGCGTGACCTGTATCGGCAGTCTGTGCTTTCCAGGCTGACTTGAAAGGGTTGGATTTGACTTGTAAAGTCCAAAATGGTTTGGCAGTTTTCCTACAGTTTTCGGGGGTCGGACTCGATGATCTATTGAGGTCCCTTCTGACCCTAACATCTAACTTCTATAACATCTATGAATCTACTCTCCTCTTGTGCCATCATTGTGATGCCAAGAGCGCTTGAGCTGAATCCTTGTTAGGTCTAAAAGAGAAGGGCATTGGGGTAAACCTTCCTCTTCCTCAGCTTAGGAACAGACTTTCTAGGGCACTGTAGAGCCTGCATGTGTTGACCTCCTGGGTAGGCTTCAACACCACCCTATTCGAAAATGGAGAACAACTGCTGTCCTGGGCTGTAGGAGTCAGGACATAATGCAATGGCTTTCCACTGGAGCAAAGCAGATTTAAATTAGATAGGCAAAAAAAAAACGTCCTTCCTGTTCAAGCTGTGAGGCAGTGGACCGGCCCGTCAAGGGAAATGGTGGAATCTCCTTCACTGGAGGAGCCTGGATAAGCATTTAGAAGTAGCATTTCTATGCCTGATGAAGAGTGTTTGAGCCCAAAAGCTTGCAAATAAAGAATTTTTTTGCTAATATCTAGTGGGTCTAATTCAAGATATCACCTCTGCCACGAGTTTTGATTCCTTTTCCGAAGTAGCATTTCTGCATTCATGCAGGGGCTTGGACCAGATGACTCTCAAGATCCCTTGCAACCCTCCAGTCCTATGGTTGGCTCCTTGCAGGGAGTTTTCTTGAGTTCAGCTGGCTGTTAAATTCTTGTCCTGTTGGTTTCTGTCATTGCCTTGAGCATTGGTGAGGGGTCTCTTTTTAATTTTTTAATGCAAATCTAACTAAATACATACTCGCCGTGGTTTGTCAGGCCTAGGAAATCATTCTCGTGTGGTGGGAAAAAAAATACAACCGGTACTGAATCCTTGGATCGCACCTGCAGATTGAGCTAGTGAACCCAACCTCGCGTTATTGCGTCTCTTTTATATAAGATCAGCTGGGAAGAGAGAGCGATCCCATGGACATTGCTGCCAACAATGTGCTTTTGACACTCAATTGTATATCTCATCTTCCAGGGATACAACTAACCCCACTAGTAATCTGTCAGGACACCTATAAAAGATCAGCTCCTGGAGGAAAAAGCAGCTGGCTCAGACACAGCCTGGCCAAGAATGAACTGTTTCTGGCCAGGCAATGAAAGCAATTTTAAAAAGTAGTTGGGAAACTGTCCCATTTGTCAATGTGTACCAGGTGCTTCCTTTCATCCCCTGTTTGCTTCGAACCCTCATTAACTTCCAAACTCCTGGAGTTAATGCTACTCTTGAAACCACTTCATCAAGAAAAAGCCTGAGCGAACTCCCTCAATACATGCAAAGTCCTAAGGAAAGGGAAAAGGCTGGGGAAGCAATCGAAGCAGCTTAGCCAAGAGGAAATATAAATTAAACAAAAAAAGATAATTGGGCGAGACGTAATAAGAATAATAAAAAGATTCAACCAAAGAAAAGTATTTAATAGGAAAATATAACAGATTGTCATGGGAGAGAGCGTGAGATAGGTTAAATGTTTAAGTTCCTGCAAAACGTGCTTCCCGGGTGAAACTGCACTCTGAAAAATAGAGAACAGTCGAAAATACTAAGAGCAGGTAAGTGAAAATGGAAGAAATCGCCTCTCTGGACAGGTAATGAAAGTAAAAACCAGAGCTCTATTCTGCATGTCCCAGTTTTCTTTCCAACTTGTATTCAGATATTTAACCCTTTCAAGAATATTTGAACATGATGCTGCTTCTCCTTCTCCATTAGCAAAATAGAGGCCCAGATTTTTAAAGGTATGTAGGCCATGGATAGACATCCATTTGATTCACTATGAAGCACTTCAAAAATGGGAGGCTTGAGCACTGGACAGATATGTGCCCCCCAGTGCTCCCCCCGAGCACTTCAAAATGGCCAGAGTAGTGCAGCGACACTGCCCTCCAGCCAGGGCACGGGGCACTCACGAGGGCAGCCGAGTACACAAGAGAAGATGCATTGGCTCTCCACATTATTGTCCCCTTCCTCTTCACCATGGAGGTATCGGGTAGGAACCAGAGCATTGTGGTATGATGGAGGGCTACTAGGTGCAACATTTCAAAGATGTTCCTCTTTCCTCCAGGCTCCTTTTTGAAGTGCTTCTTCAGCCATGTGTGTCTGCATGCTTGCAGTTTGAAGCACTTCAAAGGCACTTGGAGAGCTTCACACAGCACCCTTGTGCATGGCCTAAGGCACCTAACAATGAGCCAGGTGCTCAGTGCCATGCTCAAAAATACCTTGGCAGGTTAAGTGTCCCACACCCATTTCCATTTGATAGGATTTAGGCACCTCATTTGCTTTTGTGTCTCACATGGAGTCCCTTGCCCTCTTTAAAAATCTGACCTTTAGCATCTGTGTCTTCCACTTTCTTCTATGAAGTGAATTTATAAGCAATTTTCTCGGCTAATTGGTTTCAGAAGCAGCATCTATTTCAAATAGAAAGTATGGGCTTCATTTCATTGTTGGTGGAAACTATCTTTGCATACTTCCATGAAAGGACAGAGCCATTCTGCTAAATTTGTGTAAGCACTGGATCTACGCAGTGAAAGTAGGGCTTGGGAAAGCTCTTGGCATGACAGCTCTGTTAATAAAACGTCTCTGCATTTCCATGCCACAGGGGGGCAATGGAAAGGTCAGTTTTTCCCACATAGCCTCATCAGCGTGTCTGGCCTGAAGGGTTCTTTGGGGGCGGGAAGGGATCTGAGGGAAGTCCGGTCTATGTGACCTTTTCAGTTCTTGGTTTTTTTGCTGCTGAGACTGTCACCCAGGAACTCAGATGTCAGTGCCATGCACATCAATAGACAGAACGACAGCGCCAACGTGACGCACTTGGAGTTGGGGGGAGTCATGATGTGTAGACAACTGGCTGCCATGACAGCAAATAATCAATCAAGTGCCATCCTTGTCAAGAGGGCTAGTGACATGATGGACAAAGATTTTCCAACTGTCCCTCTCTGCCGTCACCCTCACCACTATGTTTAGATGTAAGCCAGCCCAAGAGCTCACGTTATTTAGTTTCACTACTAGTTTTCTATGGGCGTGTTTATATGTTGCCGTACAGTGATGCTGCTACGGTGCCGTGCTTTAGTACTTCCCATACGGGCACAGTCCAGTGCATGGTTATGTTTCGCCGCTATGTCACTTTAGCAGCACGCTATAACTGGGAAGCGTGCTGCTACAGCGACATAGTTGGCGATTGCATGTAGACCCATGTGATCGCTACATCACCGGAGTGCACCGTACGGTAACATAGAGCATCACTACATCGCCATAGGCTGCAGGGGCGGGCAATTATTTTGGGCAGAGGGCCGCTTACTGAGTTTTGGCAAGCCATCGAGGGCCGCGTGACAGGCAGCCAGGGGCAGATAAATATTAGTTTTCTAAATTTTTAGGGGCCCTGTGGGCCGGATAGAATGGCCTGGTGGGCCCCATCCGGCCCACAGGCCGCATTTTGCCCACCCCTGTCATAGGGCGATATGTAGACGCACCCTTTGAGGAATGAATATCTTTTGGTCACTACTGATGAAGGCTGGGCCTGGACAAGAAATGTAATGATATTCATTGGTTTTGGCCAACATGTTACATGGAAACAAATCCAACTCTCAATTCCACTGGCTTTTATGGAGTTACCACTGAGATTAATTTCTTCTTGTGAGCCTAAATTCCCTGGGCTCTTCATGTATCTTCTCTAGGAAACAATAAATTACAGCAAGGGAAGAATCAGATAAAATTAAAACATTCTAGGACTCATTATACCTGGATGTCTAACACCCATTATCGTTACAACCACCCAGGAGTATTACAGAGAGAGGAATATAAATCAGCTTTATTAATATCATCAATCAATCTTCTCACCATTGCAATAATGGAAGCATACTCACACGCTTAAAGATAAGCACACGCTTAAGTGTTTTGCTGGATCAGGGACATAAAGCAATCAGAGGAATCTATAAATTATATAACAACACCTCATAATATGGTTATGGCTACTTGCTCGCCCACCTGTTATTTCATTGCAATAGAGGGGAAAGAGCCTGATATGTGGACCAGAGAGGCTCCAGAAGTTTTTGAATCCCTTCTACAATTGGGTTACTCATCACACGGATAGGGGAAATGAGGTTGATATCATATACTTGGACTTCAAAAAGGCCTTTGACCTGGCCTCCCACAATGTCCTTATAGTCAGATTGGGAAAATGCAGCCTCAACTACTTTATGGTCTGGTGGCTAGGGAACTGGCTCCATGGCAGGACCCGAAGGGTATTGATTGATGGAGCTGAGTCGTCACGGTGGGAGGTGACCAGTGGTCCGTCTGGGTTCAGTACTCAGAGCCGTGCTCTTCAACATGTTCATTAACAATTTGGGTTCAGGTATCACAAGCAATCTGGCAAAGTTTGCCGGCAACACCAAGCTATCAGGGGGCATTGTCATGCTTGAAGACAGGCTGGCAATACAGACCAACCTGGGCAGGCTCGTGAAGTGGGCAGACCTCAACCTGATGTCATTTAATACAAAGAAAGGCAAAGTGCATTCTGGGGAGAAATAACCCGCAACACACTTAAAGGCTTGCCAGCACCACAACTGAACTAGACCTGGCTATCATGATTGACAACAAAATGAACATGAGCCACCGATGCAATGCCGTAGCTGGCAGAGCTAACCAAAAAGTGGCATCTCAAGCATGGCAAAGGATGTCATCCTCCCGCTCTACTTGGCCTTGGTAAGACCGAGCTGGAGTACAGTTATCAGCACCGCACTTCAGGAAGGATGTGGAAAAGTTAAAGAGAGTCCAGAGGAGGCCACATGCATGATTATGAGGATGTATGGGGAAAGTCTAAGGGACTTGGGATTGTTCAGCCTAAAGAGAAGATTCAGGCAGGGAGTTGGTTACAGTCTATAAGTATATCAGGGGGGTATATCAAGGCTTGGTGGAGCATCTATTCACCAAGGCCCCCCAGAGAAGGACAAAAAATAATGGGCACAAACTGATTGAAGATGATTTCGGGCTCAACATGATGAAAAACTTCTTTACAAGTCGAGTACCGATGGTTTGGAGCAGGCTCTCCGCAGAGGTTGTACAGTCACCCACCCTGGCGATCTCCATCTTGCTGGAGTCATTTGATCCCAGCAGTCTTTCCTGCCCCTGCGCAGAGAGGGCTGGACCTAATGCTTTGTAAGGCCCATTCCAGCCCCTAACAACTATGAAACTATGAAACAATGCATTTTAAACTTAATGATAAACATAAGTAAAAATTAAGGAAGATATTTAAAAAAATGGGGGCAAGGCAGGCTAACACTGCCAATGTGCAGTCTTCTTAATGTGGGAACGTGCAATAAATATTAATAAATCCTTGGATTAAAATCCCATTGACTTCTGCAGCCATGGTCTTCCCTTATATTTTTATTGTACCACATTATTTATTATTATTATATGAATTGCATTGGTGCCTGAGAGCACCTAGCATGAACCAGGGCTCAAGCAGGTGAGGTATTGTACAAACAGAACAAAAAAGAGTGATCCCCCTCTCAAAAGGCTTGTCATGTAGGTAAGAGACAAAGGACAAAAGATGAATATCAGACCAAGTGGGGGAAAACAAAGCATTGGTCAGATAATGCTGGTAAGTCTAATAAGCTGCAGTCACAGCACAGCAGAGGCCTTTTCAGTGTAGATTTTTTGGAAGGCATCACAGGTTATAGATTCATTGATTCATAGATGTTACGGTCGGAAGGGACCTCAATAGATCATCGAGTCCGACCCCCTGCATAAGCAGGAAGCTGGGTCTAGATGATACCAGCTAGATGCATATCCAACCTCCTCTTGAAGACCCCCAGGGTAGGGGAGAGCACCACCTCCCTTGGGAGCCCGTTCCAGACCTTGGCCACTCGAACTGTGAAGAAGTTCTTCCTAATGTCCAGTCTAAATCTGCTCTCTGCTAGCTTGTGGCCATTATTTCTTGTAACCCCCGGGGGTGCCTTGGTGAATAAAACCTCACCAATTCCCTTCTGTGCTCCCGTGATGAACTTATAGGCAGCCACAAGGCCGCCTCTCAACCTTCTCTTGCGGAGGCTGAAGAGGTCCAGGTGCCCTAGTCTCTCCTCATAGGGCTTGGCCTGCAAGCCCTTAACCATA
>NW_005842239.1:1068717-1090727 GCF_000455745.1 Alligator sinensis
CGGTGGGACTTTGCCGTCTGTGTCTCCCAGCAGATGTCTGGGTAGTTTAGGTCCCCCATGACTACCGCCTCTTTAGCTTTTATGGTCTCTGAGAGCTGCCTCAGGAGTCCCAAGTCTAGTTCTTCCCCTTGGTGTGGGGGTCTGTAGCAGACCCCTACCACCAAATCCCTTTCTCCTTGCCCCCCATGTAGCCTAACCCACAATCCTTCTACTTCCTTGTCCTTTGATTCCTTCTTGATGAGGGTTGATGTATATTGCTCATTGACATAGAGCGCAACCCCTCCCCCTTTCCTCCCCACCCTGTCCTTTCTGTACAATCTGTAGCCCTCAATATGTACCGCCCAGTCATGGGACGAATCCCACCAGGTTTCCGTTAGCCCTACTAAGTCATAGGTGCTTTGTGCAAGCAGGAGTGCTAGTTCATCCTGCTTGTTCCCCATGCTCCTAGCATTAGTATAAAGGCACTTGAGCCCTGCGACTGGTGCCTTTGCTTGCAACTTGTTACATCTGCTTGACCTATGTTTTTGCAATGCTTTCTGTATTACAGTGGATGTCAATAGCCAAACGGCATCTACTTTGTTACTGATGGACTGTAAGGAACAATCCTGCATCAACTAAATAAGCTTATAAGCCTTATCGATCTTTATCTTTTATGACTCCACTAAGCCCTAGGTTGCATCCCTGCCATCAGCAAAAGGCTCCTTGACTGTGGCACTGACAGCTGAACACATTTCTAAGGTTCCTACTTTGGCTTCAGTTTGGGTAAATATTTTAATATGAGATCCTTATCTGATCTCTCCAAATCTCCAAGATTTTTAAAAAAGCCTTAAAAATACGGTGTCACATCCCATTCTTATAAAAAAAAATCTAAGTGGCTGTAACTTAGATGATTATAGTCAGATGGGTGGCAAATTGGCTAATGGGATGCACCCAGAGATGGGTGGATGGGTCAATACTGACCTGGAAAGATGGGGGCAGTGGTGTCCCCCAGGGCTCAGTCCTTGGGCCAGTGCTGTTCAATATCTTCATGAGTGATTTGGATGAGGGCATGGAGAGCACACTGTCCAAGTCCATGGATGACACCAAATTATGGGGCAAGGTAGACACATTGGAGAGTAGGGAACAGATCCAGGCAGATTTGGACAGGCTGGAAAGGTGGGCAGAACAAAATAGCATGCAGTTTAATAAAGATAAGTGCAAAGTGCTACACCTGGGGAGAACGAATCACCAACACACTTACAGATTGGAGGATGGCTTCCTAAGCAGCACAGCAGCAGAAAGGGATTTTGGAGTCATAGTTGACTCAAAAATGAATATGAGTTGACAATGTAATGAAGTGGTCAATAGAGCTAACCGGACTGTATCATGCATTAGCAGATGCATCACGAACAGGTCTAACGAGGTGATGCTTCCCCTCTATGCAGCATTGGTCAGGCTGCAGCTGGAGTACTGTGTCCAGTTTTGGGCACCGTGCTTCAAGAGGGATATGAATACCTTGAGAGGGTCCAGAGGAGAGCTACTTGTACGGGTAGGGGCCTGCAGGAAAGGAAAGAGATTGAGGGCCCTGGGTCTCTTCAGCCTCCGCAAGGCCTTGTGGCCACCTACAAATTCATTGTGGGGAGGACAGCAAGGTATAGGAGATGCTGTGTTTACCAGGACACCCCTTGGAGTCACTAGGGACAATGGCCACAAACTGATGGACAGCAGATTTAGGTTCGACATCATGAAGAACTTCTTTACGGTAAAGGTTACCAGAATCTGGGATGGGTTTTCAAGGGAGGTGGTGCTTTTCCCTACCTTGGGGGTCTTCAAGAGGAGACTGGACAAACCCCTGGCCGGGGTCATCTGACACCAGTACTTTCCTGCCCAGGGCAGGGGGTCGGACTCAATGATCTTCCAAGGTCCCTTCCGACCCTAAAATCTATGAAATCTATGAAATCTATGCAAAATTAGACCAGGACCTACACAAGGAAAATCTTAGCACCAGGAAGTTCATACTCAATGCTGCAGGTTGGGACTGGCAGAGACCAGATGTTTAGACAGCTACCCCTGTACAAGAATGCTTGAGGAAAAGAGCTGCATGTGCCTGTCAGTCTGTTAACAACCAGTTCAGATGAGACCAAAGGAATGGTCCTAAAAGAGCAAACCGTGACTTTATTCAGACTGACACACTGTGGCCAATGTCTAAGGGTGTAGCCGCATGGCCGCTTGCTATGGTTGCAAGTCACTGGCACACTGTGAACTATGAAAATCAGTACATTCAATAATCATCACCCAAAGGGAGCAACTTTGCAAAACCATGATGACACTTAACATGTACTAACTAAACTATGTGAATGTGCACTTGTTTGCATTTTAACTGCACTGAAAAAGGAAGAGAAGCAGCAGCCCAGCCAGGGAGCACTGCAGGCTAGGCAGGGTGCAGAAGCTGCAGGTTGCTGGTACAACAGGCCAATGAGGCCAATTAACAGGCACCTACAGGCAGCCCAGGAAGCCCTGGGAAGATATAAGCCCAGAGCCTGAGCTGGCAAGCTAGCCTAGCCCTTCCAGCTGCAGGGTTAGGAGCTCCTGCCCAGGAGAGCTACCCAGGGACGCTAAACTGTTTGCTTTGCTGCCTGCAGGAACGGTGAGGCTTAGGGAGCTCACAAGGAGTCCAGGCTGGGAGGTATGCCAGTGCAAGTGGTGAAGGAAGGTTTTCCCTCTTCAAGGGGAAGAGGCCTGCTTCCCCTTTATATTTATGTTATAGCCTAGGGGTTTAGTGTTTATGCTGCAGTTTACACCAGCAGTTTGGGTTGGGACTGTTGGAGCAGTATATGGAGGTCCCATTAGTGCCTGAGGGGCACATGCTCATCTTGAGCCCTGCCAGGGGTAGGCTCAAGGCTCAAGTGACTGTTGAGCCCAGAAAGGGGCCCAGCATCCAAAAGCGCTGTGAGGGGGCCAAGGGCCTGGTGCCTGAAAGGGCCGAACAAGAGCTTGTGCCTCAAAACCAGGTCCAATACAGTGGGCCAGGCAAGAAGGCCTAGCTAAAGTAAAGGGGAGGAGGCTGAAACCCCAACAGGAGAACTTCATTATTATAACACCTGTGAGGCTGGGGAGTAGTGTAGGAAAGGACTGGAGCTATGCAAGTAGCCCCTAAGGCAGCAGAGTTATAGATTGAGGCCCAGCAAGGGACCTGAGGACCAGTGAGGACCAGCAAGGAGCCTCAGGAATAGTGAGGACCAGTAGGGTGCTGGGGAACCCTAGTGGGGGAGGGTCCAGTTGGACTGGGGCCACATGAGGACCCATGGACAACCGCCATGTTTATTATTATTACCTCAAGGCATGGCGTGCAAGAAAGGAAGGCACCCTAGGAACGGAGCGGGGCATGGTTGAGGAGTCACCAGGAGGTATCACAGCCCCAACATGCACACAGGGCTGAATTAAATATATAACATCACCCTAATCAAAATTGTGGTTTGAAGTGTTAGCAGAATTCACAGGTATTACCTGACAGGGGTCACGATGTGAATGCCTCTGCTATGACCCTATCCTGCCGGCTCTGACTCCAGCATGACAGAACGATCGAGACGAACTGAAGATGTGAGACACCCGCTGTACAACCAGCGCACAAACAACTCAAGTTATGCAGGAGCTTCCTCACCAGCACCCAACCTCTTGATGCCACCCCCAAAGAGACACGACTACCAATATGGAACGAGAGGCTGAAAAAATATATATCTGAAAGTGAAAAAATGGACGTTCCTTATCACTAGAGGCTGATGAACCATGGCAAAGGTGGTGATGTCTCAACTACCTACACACTGGAGTTGGATGCTCCAAGGAACTAATGAAGAGTGGGGCTACATCGCTGGTTCAACCACCTGTGCCCGTGGCACAAGCTATACCCTGCCTGCTGCTTGAAGGCACATATACAATGAAAAATCTCACAAAGTACAATAAATGAGTACAAGCATGAGTTACAAAATGATTGAACATGCTGTAGAGATATAGAAGACCACCCTAATACCTCCATGCAGTAAAACACCTTCATTTTCTCATCACAGAGGGGAGATCCCAGTTCCAAGATTTTCCTAGATACCCAGGGATCACGCACTGCCTTTTTTTTGCAGCTGATCCTCTCTCTATAACGGGGGAAAAATGATCTCCTCATAACCACTCGCCACTAGGCTTTGCATTATCTATTTCCCAGACACAGTTTTAAGACCCAACCCTTTCCTGAGAAAGTATACAGGATTTCTGCCTGAACGGGTCCACTTCTACTCAGAGATGCTTCAGGGAAGGCCCAGCAGGAAGGAGCTATTTGTGCCGGTTCTTTTTTTGGTTTCATAACCTAACACCTTTCTGAGAGCTGAGAAACCCTGGAGGGTGTCAAAATTTATCTCCAACACCTTGTGAACGGGAGAGTGAAGCTGGCACAGAAATTGTTGGTGGCAGGGTTGCTTGTGTGAGAGGAGCCGTCGCTAAATTTGCCAAGCACCATGCTTCGCTTTTTGTCATTTATAATGAGTCCTTTATCTCCCACCCCTTCTTCCCCCCACAAAGGTTGTATTTCCCTCTTTCAAACAAATCAAAGGCACTTGCACTCATGGAGAGAGAAGTTGGTGGCAACTTTGGAGTTTAAAAACTAACCCCGTTCTGAGCTCTGCAGTGGGAAATTCCTACAAAAGATTGGGCCTTGGATGAAAATCAGCAGATTCCAGCTGAAAATGAAGCAAGGCTAACTGAGACGCCAGCTATACCTTCCACCAAAAACATTCAGACCCGTAGTATGAAGCCTCAGATGGTTGGACACGTCATGAGGGTTGGGTAACCAGGTAGTATCAGGGTCTAAACAGTTCTTCTACTTCCAGCCCGGTAGTAATCTTTGTCCATCCCATCACTGCAGACAAAGATGGAGCCACAGGACCAGGACACATGGCACGTTACTTTTGATGCAACTTACATTAGTTTCATGTGCACTACACCAGGATCTGGAGCAGGCAGACCACCAGTTACCCCAGATCAGCTGCTGTGGTAGGTGCATTATAGTGCATCACCGCTATGTGGTAAGGGGAAGAGGCAATCAGCCTGTTTGTAGACTATGTGCTTGTTGGATGCCCCATAATAACTGCACGCATGATACCTACGCCAACATAAGTTACACTGGTGTGTTCTTACTGCTGATTCCCCCCCAAGGGAAACTGTACATCATGTTCTAGTTACGCCAACATTGAGCTTACATCATGTGTCTGCTCCTGATTTATATCAGCGTAAAGGCAGGCTACATCAGTGTAAATGTGTCATGTGTCTGGGCCTGCTGTGATCCATACATTTGTCACCCCCAGGCTAAAATACAGTGATTCACTGCATAGGAAGAGAAATGTGAACGTGACACACGGGCTGCAGCTGGTACAGAGTGCGGCTGCCCACCTTCAGCATGCCGCCATGAGCACGTCAGGGCCCGTGTTCAAGCCTTTCCACTGGTGTGTGGTCACTGTTTAATATGCCAACAGAAGACCCTGGACCAATTTGGTGGTTGGTGTTGGAGAGACAGCAAAACCTCCATCTTCACAAAAGCCTTTTCACGAGAGTATCGATCGAACAGCATTAAAACTCCCTTCTCTTGAAATCCCACCGCTGGAAGCCCCCCAAACCATAAACAACAACTGGCTCCCCCAATTCTCAAATATGCAAACAAAAATCCTCTGAGCAACATATTTACTCAAAAAAGAGGTGATCTTGGGACTCTTTGAAGTCCACAGATGACCTCGCTGTTGCTCCTGAATAGACATGGAGGATACCACCTGGATGTATAGCAGTTTAAAATAGACAGCCAAAATGTGTTTCCTTTCCTTTTTTTAGGTCCAAATATTGGGCCCCACATGGCACATTGGCAAGGATGGTAGGCTGCTTATTCATTAGTATTAGTACTAATGTTAATTAATTAGTATTAGTACTAATGTTAATGGCTCTGCAGCATTTCACATTCATTTAGCTCAGGGTCAGGTCATTTACTTCGTCAGCCTTTCATGCGTAATTACATACCATCATATGCCGAAAGAACAAGGCCTGTCTCGGCACAGCCATTATCCAAGGGTTCGATGACAGATGTATCTCATCATGCTTTTACAGCCCTTGGCATGATTTGGTTTGCTGTTTCAGACATCTAGACACAGCGGTAAGGGCAACCCTGGAAAAAAATGATGACAAGATGCTGAAAAGCTACCAGTTATTTTGTTGAAACTTTCCACACAAATTGTCCTTTCTGCTGAGTGAAAACATGGGAAACTGCAATGTAAATCAATAGTTTGAAAAAAGTGATGAAACAAGGGTTGGTTGTCTGGGTTTTTTTTTACTTCCATAGGATGGATCCCAAAGGGAAAAAGGTCAAAAATCTGGCATGAGACAAAAAGGTCCCAAACAAATTCCCTTGAACCGCTTCAAAGAAACAAACGCTCAGTTGATGGTCAGAAACTTGAATCTGACTTAGAGAGTGCAAGCTAGACCATTTTGGGACCAGCCTGAAAGTGTTGGGAGGGCTACCTGCAGCGATCCCCTTGAAACCGAGGAATTTATGAAAAAAAAGGAAAAGAGCTGAGTGATGTACTTAAAGAAGATGCCTTTTTTTTTCTATTGCTTTGCAATTTTGGGGACGGACTGGTTGGGGTTAAGTGCTGCTACCCTGAATGCACCTACAACTCAGAGCTTTGCTGAAGTCACCGGTGCTGAGAACAGGAAAGACCAGAGCTTGTAAGCAGAGCACAAACCAGTTTTCTTCAGACCCTCAGGAGGCATTTCTGTTAGAGACAAAAATTCACTTCTCCAGGTTCAAAGTGGGATGTGAATGTGGGACGTAAGGTCTGCACAACCTCCAAGGTTGGGAGTTCTTCATAATTGATGTGTTTCTTCTGTTTCCATGTACACCCTCATTTGATCCAGCTGTTACTTCATTAAACCAAGTGGTGGTGTGAATCTCTGTGGATAGGCTACATCTGGCGTATGAATATGTAATGCTATTTCTCCGTAGATACCATATAAATGCCCAGATAATTCTGGCATTTGGAACCAAGGGAATACATACTTTATCTAGGTCAAATAAAACACCAAACAATCTCCAACTTCTGCCAGAAGTAGAAGGAGGATGTGTTCAAGCCATCAGCAACTTTGAGGGATGTATTTTCAGGAGCTAACGTTTCTCTATTTGCTGTCTCGAAAGAGGCAGTACAAATGAAAAGCAAATACATCAAGGCTGTTCTGGTGTCAGCTCGATGTGGAACATCTTCTCCGAGGTTGTCGGAGACATTTATTTTGCTTTATATCTCTTCAAGTTTCACTTGGCAGCTCCAGGCCTGAGGTTTGCGACTCTGGCCCCAGTCTGGTGTCTGAAAACCGGCAAGATCTGAATGCGGTGTATTTACAACAAAACCCCGAGCCAGGTGGGTTTCATTCCCAATGTTGCATCCTGCACTGATTTCAGCAAAGAATGCAAAGATCATTTCAGGCAAACAAAATTCAATCTCAGCTTTGTTTGAAGTTCACATGCCATTTTTCCTCCTTTAAACACACAAATCTTTAATTTTCAGGTTTTTCTGCACGTCCAGGATCTGAAACAGAATTGTCTCTGCTAAAACACTACACTTTTCTGCATTTTCTTATGCCATCACATTGGCTGCTCCTCTTGCTACATCCCTGGTGCTTTCCTGCTCACTTGGTACGGTACGCTTAATTCTTGTCACTTTATATGTAAGATCTTATGGGTTGAGCCTTGAGATCCAAGCTCAGTTTCCCAGTTCTTCCACAAACCCCAAGTGAGAGGCAGTACGTTCCTCTCTACAGCGATGTTGGGAAGGTTAGCTAACTGCATGGTATGTGATATAGGGTATGTGAGTCCCTATAATCCTCTAAAAATGAGGTCATTTCTGAGGTCGATTTAATAACGTGTCTATGGGTATATCTATACCTGCCCTTGACCAAAACCAGCTAGCTATTCAGACTGGAAGCTCAGCCTGGTGGTAGAAGCTCTGTTGAGCACCAGGATCAGAAATGAAGTCTTCTCCTACCCTGCCCCTCTCTTCTCTTACCCTGCCCTCTCTTCTGCTACCCTGCCCCTCACTTCTCCTACCCTGCCCATCTCTTCTCTTACCCTGCCCTCTCTTCTGCTACCCTGCCCCTCTCTTCTGCTACCCTGCCCATCTCTTCTCCTACCCTGTCCATCTCTTCTCCTATCCAGCTCATCTCTTCTCCTACCCTGCCCTCTCTTCTCCTACCTTGCCCATCTCTTCTCCCCCCACCGCCCATCTCTTCTCCCCCCCACCGCCCATCTCTTCTCCTCTCCTGCCCATCTCTTCTCTTACCCTGCCCTCTCTTCTGCTACCCTGCCCCTCACTTCTCCTACCCTGCCCTCTCTTCTGCTTCCCTGCCCCTCTCTTCTGCTACCCTGCCCATCTCTTCTCCTACCCTGTCCATCTCTTCTCCTATCCAGCTCATCTCTTCTCCTACCCTGCCCATCTCTTCTCCTACCCTGCCCTCTCTTCTCCTACCTTGCCCATCTCTTCTCCCCCCACCGCCCATCTCTTCTCCCCCCCACCGCCCATCTCTTCTCCTCTCCTGCCCATCTCTTCTCTTACCCTGCCCTCTCTTCTGCTACCCTGCCCATCTCTTCTCCTACCCTGCCCTCTCTTCTCCTACCTTGCCCATCTCTTCTCCCCCCACCGCCCATCTCTTCTCCCCCCCACCGCCCATCTCTTCTCCTCTCCTGCCCATCTCTTCTCTTACCCTGCCCCTCTCTGCAGAGCTCACCTGAGCATTGCAAGCTTAATGCACAACTAGTGTACCAGTGGCAGCCCCATGACTTTCTGTTCCTGTGGTCATTTTGCACCCCACCTCCTATCTCTATTCCTCTGGAAAGATGTTTGCCATTGGAGCCAAGTGCAGAAGAAGAGATAAGTAGTGAGAAGAAGACTCATTCCTTGCGGGGCTTTGCTTGGTTTACTGTTCCCCAGGCAGAATCCATCTAGGAATCAGTCTGCTTGCTACTCGTCTCTCCGTCTGTATGTTGCATGCAGGTCTGCAAGATAAATGAGATGAGGAGGGTGGCTCATGTGATTTGGTTAACTTGAGGACAATCCTCCATGGTAGTGTAGACACCCTACCATACAGTCACGCATCATCCTTTTGTCCAGAAGGACCCCAAAGTCGTTTAAAAGCTATAGCGCATGGACAGGTGCAGAAGAATAAATCAACTCAGCAATGAAAGGCAGCTGCCCCCAACTAAAATGTCAGGGTGAACATCAATGAAATGTGCAATGATGATAAAAATGTAGCAGACAGTTGTTGAACGGTGTGTAGTGACATCAGAAAACCACGTACATTGGGAAGAGGAGGAGACATTGACTGTAACTTGTGATTCTTTCTTGGGACTCCTCATCCACTCCTATTTATTGCTCTTCCAGCAGTAGCTGCCTTAGGGGACGGCAAACTGTGCGCCCCCCACACTTTATAAAAATAAAAATTAATTACACTGAATATTTGTATTATCAATATTGTATTAAGATACTTTCATTGCAGTTTCATGGCTAGGGCAAAGCAAAGTTGAAAACTGAAAATGCCGAACTTGCTTATAGGTCATCCAAATTAAGTCTCTAAAGGGCCCCAAATGACTCTCTTGCCCAGGGCCCCAACAGCCCTAAGGCCACCACAGTTTCCAGTTAAATTTTCCGTCCTTCTATGCTTCCCTGTGCAAGACAGACCAATTTAAACCTGCATTCATTGCCATCCTGCAACGTATACCAACATATATATAGACTATACATTTGGCCATCTGGCTTCATTTTGCGGTTTGATTTGCCATTTTCTAGCACTTTATCGTATTACAAGTTCCATAACCGTCTCCTTTCATCTCACACAGTTTCCCTGTCTCTTCTGTTACATTAACAATGCCTTGAAAGGGTTAGCATCCCCAGCCCTTGATAAACCTTTGTAAAAAAGACTCAACAAACTCAAGAGTTGTTCTGCCTTTTAAGTTTCATTGATCTATGTAAAAAGCTCAGCAAACCTGCTAAGGAGGTTACGTGCATGACTTTTCCAGCTACAGAAAAACATATTTAAGTGGGTTATTTTAACTGTTTTATCAGCAAGGGTCATGCCCCGAGTCACTGCTTCCAAGCCCCCTATGCTAAGGCTCTCTCTTGGACGGGCAGAGATTAGCAAATCAGTCCTTTGCCAGGAGCACGGTGTTGTGGTAAAGGCACAGGACTGACCCTCAAAAGATCTTGCTTCAGTTCCTGAAAGCTACAGAGCTCCTTCAGGACTGTGGATGCTTCACTTAATGCTAGATTTTTAAAGGCACGCAGGTGCCTAAAGATGCAGATAGATACATAGAAGGAAGTTCAAAGGCAGCTAATTCTCATTAAATGTCAAAGTGAATCCTAGTTAGTGCTGACCTTCAAAAATCTTGCCCTTAATTTTAATGTTTTCCTGATCCTCATCAGTAAAATGGGGATAATAATACCTCTGTTCTTCCATGTGTGTCTTATTTCCTGAGATGAAAGTCTCTATGGGTCTCTTCCCCTGCATATGTGGGGCACATAGGGTTGCATAGCAGAAGAATATGCCATTTCTGGCCAGGTGGCCAATTGACACCCTGCCCAATTCACCTCTTCTTCAATTAGTGTCTTAAAATGACAAGAAACCTGTTTAGAAAATCTCATTGGGTTTATTAACATTGCATGACCACATCAGCGGCTTAGCAGGAAAAAGGGAGAACAAGGAAATACAAGACAGAATTTTTTTACCAAGCTTTTTGCCTTGCTTCCCTCCTGATATCACAGAGCACAGCAGTGTTGGATCTGAAGTCTGTATCCCAGTGTGAGCATCTGAGGCTGTAAGGAGGTGTTATTAAGAGAAGATTTAAAAGATGGTTTTGGGGGTCCCTAAAAAGTAATCCAAGCCTATGCCTTAGCAGTCCCTGTCAATTAGACAAGATTGGATGCTCTAAAAAAATGGAAGTGTGGTAGCTTTCTCCTCTTTAGTAGCAAGCAAGACAGCACCTGATAGACCATGAATTGGCTGCCTCTTGCCTGGTACACTGGGATCCAGAGCTCACCTCCATTTCAAGGCATCGTGCCTTAGCAGCAGAAACTTCTAGGAGACTTTCGGCACAGTCTTAGCAAAACTGTGCCTTTACAATATAATATGAACAACCAGACTAGGATAATGCATACATCTCATGCATTTTTTGTGATTCCCTAAGGGCTTATCTACATCAGGGCAGCAGTGTATAGACTGGGCGTGGGAATGCTGCCTTCCTGACAATGCCAAGACTGTAGTGTAGACGTGCCATAAAGGTTATCAATGTGGGTCAAACACAGACATCATCATCTTTTAATTATTTATCCTCTATCTCCCAAATGAGCACAATGCATCCTCTATCTAGGAAGTCCTGTAATATAAACTATAACACCAGGCCACAACTTGGTGGAAATTTAGAGATAAACTTCACAGCTATCTCCTATATGCACAAGATGATGAACCAGAAACTCGGACCTGAACATTGGCTATAGACTTGGACCTAATTTTGACTTGGTGCTATCTTGAATCAAGAATAGCTTCCATAGGCAGACAGTGACACCCCTTGATTTATAGCTAACCCCTAATAAGGTGCAATAAGAAAAGAAATAATAATCAGATAAGTTGAGATGTGCAAGGTGGAAGAATTTTGGCTATAAATTGAATAGAATAAAGAAGGGGTTTTATTGGCATTTTATATTCTTCTTGCTGGGATAGAGGGAAACTACTCCATAACGTTGGTCCACCCTGGGCCACACGCAACAGACCTTTAGGATTAGATTCTCATATCTTTGCTGGCAGTGGGAGAATATCCTTTAGGCCCTACAGGGACATGTACTAATAATTAGTCAGGTTAAGTACATGCCAGGATGAGTCCTAAACAAGCATAATTGGATGAGTCACATGTTTGAACAATTTTCCTGAAGCTTAATTTCAAAAAGAAATACCAGATACAAAGAATTTCCAATTAAACACCTCTTCCTGCTCCGGACAATTGAGCAGCTACAGAGGTTAGTAAGTTAACAAAGCCACCAATCTTATATTAATCTCTACTCCAGCATAAAAGGCAATCAATATACAATTAACGAAAAATATACGATAATAAAAATACCAATTTTCTGCATCCCAGCAAAACAGAACTTAAAATCTTCTTGGACAAGTGAACCGAAAGCCGGTAAGGACACCCAGGGGCACAGTGTGCAGCATCCTGCTATTCCCTGGAGGGTCATGCATTTGCCAAAGGGAAGGCCAAGGGGGAAAAAACAGCTTAGGCAAATATAGTCAAGTATTACACAGCAAGGGCACTGTTTGAGCCCTCATTGGGAAGGCTGTTGTCCACATCCACATTCAAGGGAGACCAGCTTGTAATGACATCCGGGACGTTGTCGTATGAGCTGAGCTTGTTCATTATGAGAATAAACCATGCTCCCGTCACTCATTCAGGTGGCAAGGTGGAGTGTGGGTCTTAACCAGGTGCAGATCGGATGTAAGCGTAAAGCCACAGAAAGGGTCTCAAAGGACCATCGCATCCAAGTATTGATTTTGCTGGGTATTAATCCCAGGATTAAAGATCTTTATTTTCCTTAACCGGATTCCTCAGTCACAGCATATTTCTCTCCGCCGCTGTTTTGCCCTTCTCACACCTGTGCCGTGTCTGCATTCCCAGGTTCACTCTTTGCTTTTCACACCTTCCACAGCCCTCGAGCCTTTCCTTCATTGTATGCTACTTATGCAACCGGTACCACATTGCTGTCCCTACCTTCTCCAGGACCTTCTGCAACCTGTGACCTACTGCTGCCTCTTCTCCCCACCGTCTCTTCTCCTTGCCATCTGCTCAGTTTTGCTCTGTGTCTGAAATGTCTCTTGGCTCTGCATCACCACAGCATCTGAGCCCGAAGGTGCTTGACTCACAGCTCTGGAAAGCAGAGTCTCTCTTGCACATACATAGGTTAGGCACAGACCTTTCATTTGTTGAAGGGCCAGCTGTGCCCGTGCTTGTCCTGGAGTAGGAAAAGGACTGGCGCGTACACACCTGGCCTTTTCAGCTGGGGTTTAGTGAATGCGCTGCCACTTTTCTGCCATTGATTCAATGATGCAGTCCCAGGATAACTGTTCAGATGCACTTTGCGATGTCCCAGGACAAACTGTTAATGCTTAGTTATCCCTCGAACCTTTTTAGGGTTTGTCCCAGGACAACGGACATGAGTGTCCACGTGTCGTCCCAAGAGAAAACGGTTTCTCCCAAGACACATGCAACAAACTTGTGCATGAGCAGCGCTGGAAGACAGAGGAAGAGAGCTGGTGGTGGCCCCTGCAATCTCTCTCTCTTTCAGGGCTCCTCATGCACTTTGGTGGTTGCAGTCCTGGCTAGTCCTCAATATCTCCTGGCTCCTTTCCTACAAACTCAGCCAGTGTTTGCAGATCCATCAGACTCCAACCAGTTGCACTGGATTCCCGTGACCCCGCCAGATCCCACAGGACACCATCCGATCTCTGATCCCAGGAACCCCACCCAATCCCTGCCAGTGCATCCCTCTGATAGCAACCTAGCCCTATGATATCAGCCCTGAGGCTCAGCGAGATCCTTTCTGGCCTCTCCGACACCTGTGATCTACCCAGATGTCAAATGATCCAGAAATCCTGCACTCCCATCCCAGCAATCTTGTCTCCCCCCTCACCGGCAAGGCACTACCTGACCTGATCGGACCCCTCCCTACCATCTCTCTTCCAGAGCTCCCTCCCCCACTAGCGTTTCTGCAGGCTGAGGCAAAACACACAATGAGGAACTCTTGCAAAAATGGGGAATTTCTTATGGAAAACTTCCCATCTCTCCTTTCACTACCTGCCTCCACCCCCCATGCTGCTGTGCCTTCCCCCAAGATGTCAAAGTCATGTCCCATGCACCGGATCGGGTCTGCAGAGCTATGTCCTGCAGACACAGGACTCCAGAAGGGACTGGAAATTAGGGGGTGAGGCCTGAAGTCACAATCCAGCATATGCAATCCCGTTGGGGATGAGTTTTGGTGGCAACGGACCACGCAGCAGCTGCTTTAACCCCTGCTCTGCAGAACAGCGCCAGAGCTGGGTCCAGATTCAGATCCGGCCGAGGGGAGGTGGGTGAGTTTGATGTCCCTGTCTAACCCAGTCCCTTTTCTCTGCCCATCTCCTTCTTCCCCTAAGCCTCGTCTTCTCCATCCTTTTGCCTCCTCTTTGGCCTTCTGCAGCACTCCTGGCTCCTTTTGCTTTTGCTACTGCTCCCTCTCCTCCTCCTTCCCTTTCTAGTCTCAGATGTCTCTCCCTTCTCTCTTATTTCCTCTGCCTCTCCTTCCTCTCCGGCTCTTCCCCTCGCTGCGGTGCCACTTTCCACGGTGTGCAACCCACTTCAGCAAGCAGACAATACACAAAGAGGCTGGCATGATGCTTGCTGCCAGCCAGATAACTCCTGGCACTCCCGGGACTTGGCTCCTAGCGGCTCGTGTATTTTCCCAGGCCTCAATCAAACACACAGCACCGATGTGGAAGGAGCTTGTCCTCTATTTAAAAACACCCTGCGAGTCAGAAACGGGGAGGAGGGAGAGCTCAAGTCTCCCTGCCTCCTGGATATGCTGTTTCTTTGCAATCAGCGGGGCTTTCTCCAGGCAGGAAGGACATGAAATCCCCGTGTACAGACCGGGGTGATGTGCTGTACATCGCAGTGCCCACCAGCACTGCCACCCCACGTCATAACAAAGGAGTTGTGAGGACTGACTCACCGTGCCAGCCGAAAAAATATACAGCCGTACAAAGCGGTGGGCTTTTTAATTGGAGTCTGCCGAGAAGATTGGCTGGCATTTCAGCAGCTGAGGGGGCTGCCCCGTGTCTGAGCTGTCAGCCTGACTCACCTGCTGCAGCCGCAGCGATGAAAGGCACCTCGGGGGGAGTGGGAGAGAGATGGGGACCGTGTCAGAGCACGTCAGAGGCAGGCAGGCTCCACACACACAAGCACACAAAAAGGAGATGCCGGCCCTGCCCCCTTGCACACACAATCCATGAGACTGCTGTGCAAATCGGGCAACATTTCATCCCAACCTGGGTCCCTGTATCCCCCGTTTAGAAGCAAGTCATGCTGTCTACGGGCCAAGTTCGGATGACTTCTGCCGCCCCCATAAATCCCAGACTGACATCTGGGCACTTCTGCAGCCGCTCGCACAGCCACGCTGCGATGGAGCCGACGGGAGAGACGGTCGCACCTCCCCGGGCAAGTATTTCCACGGGAGAAGTCTGGGGACTGTGGTGCTGGCTGCCACCACCGAGCTATATGAGGACGTCTGATGAGGCAAGAGGAGCAAACTGGCCTCCGCCATGGGAGAAATGTGGTCCTGGTCTTGATCGACAGCCTGTGCCTTCATAGGAAAGCTTGACCCTAAACAGTCACCAGGCAAATCCGGATGACATTTCTCTCCAGGCCTGGCATCAGACTGATTTCAGCGTGTGCTAACTCCTTCCACTTCTCTGCCTCACCTTCATTGCCCCCATTCCTGCGCAGGCTTTCCTCACCTCCCTGCCAAATTCAGCTCGCCGCTCCACACCCAACCCATATCCCCCAACTCCCGTCCTTTCCCCCACGGTGCCGGAAGTGCCAGGACATGTCCCAGATGCATTTCTCAGTGCTTTCTTCTGAGCTATTTAATTCAACCTTTCAGCTTTGAGCCCCCAGATATATGGTGTAAGAGCATCCAAGTAGTTCCGGCTGCATCGAATAAACCTCACCCTCATGGGAGGGATCAGGGATCCTTTAACTGGGATCAAGTGGGATGAAAGCATCTAAAGATTAGATCAGTGATCCTCAACTGGGGACCCGCTCTCCTGGCTGCCCCCACTGCCCTTACATGACACTAACTAAGTCAGTGGCTCTTATCCTTTTCACCCTCAAGGTCCCCTCCAGATCTTTGTTCTGAATTTTGCCGACCCCCGGTTGAGAATCACTGAAATTCAGAAATCATGGAAAGGGGCCTTGAGCTGAAAAGGTTGGAACCACCATATTAGTTATGACTGCTTTTATTTTCTCATCTTTCTGCTAAAAGTGGGGACCCTTGTGTCACAACCGCTGCACCTCCGTGGCTCAGAGCATCCCAACGGTCCCACCTCGTTAGTGGGGCGCGACTGTTCCTGCCCCCAGTGTGACTGGTTTTGGCAGCAAGTTGGCGAGAGCTCAAGAGCATTTTGATACAGGAATTTCAAGGGGCGGAAGGGAAAAAAAAATCAAGAGTTCAGTAGATAAATTCAATAAACAACGAGGCAGAAAGGTCAAAGCATCTGCAGGAGACTGGAAATGGCTGGAAGTCTTTCTGCAAGTTGTCTGCAAATTTCGGTGGACACAGGCCCTAAGTCCTGGCTCAGTGGAATCAGCTTTATAATGGGCCTAATGACCACTGTGATAGCCCGGTAGACAGATAATTGCAGCAATAACTCACTAAAAATCCTAGTATAATGCTGCTGTATAAAAAAAGCTGCAGCATAGTTTCTTAAATTGCTAGTGTTTTACGTCAAGGGAAATGTCAGAAAGTAAGAGCAACAGCTTAGAGAGCAAAGGAGAGAGAGACGGCACCGCGTGCATGCGTCTCACCCGTGACGGGCTGCACTGAAGCTTACACAAACCGCCAGCTGCCTCTCCCGAGTGCAAGCTCAGAGCACATCGACTCGAGAAGCAAGCCCTTTTCATTGCCGCGTCTCCATTTTTAGAAATAAAAGGCAAATCTCCTTTGGATGCCTGCAAAGGTTGGGCAACGATTAGCAAAACCAGAGGGCTGACACTGCTGCCCCAATTCTGACCAATGCTGCCTCGTTTTTGTTCTCCACCTGCTGACATCTGGACTTACGTGGAGCGCAAAAGCTTTCTGAGGAAGGGACTATATTTTCTTCTGCACGTAGAGCAAGGTCCAAGTCCTACCACATTCATAAGTCCATTTAAACTATGTGAATGCCGGTCGAATCTAACTTTGTCCGGTTTTTTTTCTGGGCTTGCTTAACAGCTATTGACAGAAAACATCCAAGCCACAAACACATCCTTGGGGACATTGAATCCCAGAAGGTCTCATATGATGGTAAACAAGTTGCTGGCCACGGGACACTGGTCCCAGGGAAACAAAGGAAACAAAGCAACTAAGAGGCGAATGAAAAAGGCAGGCGTTTTCTTCCCCTTCCACTATTGCAGGGCTGGAGGCACATGCTGGACGCTCCCCCCAGAGCGAGCTGATGTGCTTGTTTCTCTGGGCCTTATTTCCTGCCTCGCCTCTGAATCTCCCTTGAATAGCAGAAGAACGAGCAGTGAGGCCCCGTGGCTCTTTAGCCCCAAGCAGAAAACAAAGTTATAAAAAGAGACTAAAACACCTTCTCAAGTTGGTTAAGGGGTGCCAAGATGTGCTGGGAGCCTTTGGTTATTTTTCAGCAGTTGCCACCTTTACCTCTAATTGATAGCTAGCTGAGAATAAGTCCTGGGGATTGATGTACTTGTTCTCCTGAGTCGTTTAATCTGCCCTGCATTGGGGAAAAAAAACCACACTTTGACAATGTGTTTGCTAGTGGTCGTTGCTGTTCTTTCCACCTCTGACCAGATGCATTTTGCTGAGCAGCTCTGCAGGTACAGGAAAGAAAGAGACCCAAAAGGTTACAGGGAAGGCAAAGACAAGGGCAGGTGAGAAGAGCGTGAAAAAGTAGCCAAAGGAGGGAGTAGCGACAGCCATGTGGCAGAGGAAAATCTTGAGAAGCAAACATATAGCTCAGCCCCTGTTCAAAGCAGGACCAGTCTCTGTCTAAACTATCCTAGTGTTGCCCTAACCTGCCCTTAAAGACATCCAGGGATGGAGATCCCACCACCTCTCTCTGGCAAATGAAAAGGCAGCCACATGTGATGCTGGCCACATTACTCCCTTGTGCCCTGGCGTCTGTAGAAACTGGAGTGCTTTAACCATGCTAACTGATGGGCTATTAGTCTTGGGTGGATCTGTGCCATCAGCTGTCTGTGCCACTAACTTGCTAGGTGGCCTTAGGCAGGTCATTTCTCTCTGTGCCTCATTTCTAAGCATATAACACTTGCCTTCCTCACTGTGTGTTGCAAGGTTTTCTTAATGTCCTTGTGATGCTTTGAGATGTTTGGGTAGTGCAGCCGATTGCGTATGGTACACAGCCGAAGGCCACGACTCCTGCTTGGCTTAGTCCCGAGCTCCTCGCCTCCCAGAGCTTGGAACTAAGCCCCGAGCACCTGGAGCTGCCCCCCGGCTCACCCCCTGCCTGGGCTGACCGGGAGCAATTTGCTGTCACGTCACCATCTATATGTGTGTTTAGGCACATTAATGTAAAGCATCATTGGGTAGCACCTGCATCCATCAGTACTACCCAGCGGTGCTTTATATTAATTTACTGTGCACTAATAGCAGCACACGTGGAGACGGTGATGATGTACTCAGCATTAGATTGGCCTAATGCGCAGTAAAGCACATGTGCAGACATGCCTAGCAAGGGTTAGCTAGTACAACATCCCTTGCCATTGTACTTGTCTGCACAGAGGGCACATCTACACATGCGATTAATGCATATGAATAAACTCTGGAGCTTATTGCTCTGGAGTTTTTTGCTGCTGGCTGTGCCATATGAACATGTGCCTGGGAGCAAATATCTTCAGAGTATATTGCTCTGGAGTTTATTTGTGTACAGCACATTGAGCCTGGTCACAGCAGCCCTGGCTGGCCACAACCCAGGGCTGCTCCCACCAGGCTCGATGTGCTGTGGAGGGGCCGGCTGGGGCATGAGGCTGCTTCAGTGTGGGGCATCTACATGTGCACTGCTGCACACAAAAAACTCCGGAGTAGACTAGTACTTATATTTACCCGCCTGCTGCAAAGCTTATTAGTTTTGTGTTCCCCAATAGGGGCACATGTGTAGACACAGAGACGTTTACTGTGTAATTAGGCAGCTCTGCAGTAAACGCCTCGTGTAGATGCGGCCAAGCATGCCAATTCAGATGAAGGAAAAGCATGGATTTAAAAAAGGATAGCTATCCCGGAGTAACCTCAGCGCAGATGTTTGGAGGGCAGAATAAAAACACCTTGTTCTGAATTATCTGTGTCGATCAAGGCAGTCTTGGTCCAGAAGGGAGCAGCCACACAGAGTGTTACCCAGCAATAGTAACTCCACCTTGTTAGCCTCTCTGCTCTGCTGTGGTCTGTTCTTATTCCTCGTGTTAGCAGTCTCATTTGATGTGCATGGAGCAGGCATGCCATCTCTGGTACAGCTTTCCTCCTGCAAGGCCACTTCCAGGCACATGGCTGATGTCCTCAAGTGCAACAGGTAGGTATCGTCCCGGTTAAGTAGGTGCCAAGTCCTTACTGGAACCAGTAGAAAGACTCTGATGGGCTTCATGAGGTTTGGGGCTCAGCTTCCTTATGTACCACAAGTTAAAGAGGAGGTGACGGGATGCAGGTGAACGATGGAGACTCATGGTACCAAAGAGGCACTCAGCTATTCACACGCCTCTCAGCATCACTCTGGGCAGCGGGCAGAGTAACCTGGTGCCATGCACCAGTGTCAGGACGCTCTATCGAATATTGGACGCACTGCAGGGCTGCAGTGTTAGCATGCTCTCGCCCCTGCTCAGCTCCCCGTACCGTGTCCTGTCTGTCTGTGCAGCACCATGCACGCTGGCAATGCAGCCTAGACACCACCAACTGATTAGAAAAGCAGAGAAGCACCAGGCCAGTGGCAAGGCAGGGATGAACTGGGAGGTGATCCTAACTCTCCCTTGGCCCATTTTGCAGTCCTCCTGTGTGGCCAACTCACATCCACTCCACTATCCAGCCTCCCCCATGGGTCGCTTCTTAAACTCAAGTGCATCGTGGTTTTTCCCATGATTTAACCTCAGCCCCGTTACCTTGCATTTCTCACAAAAAAAAAAAAAAAAAAAAGATTTAACATGATCACTTGCCCTCTATTCCCACACTTTCTAGAAACTTTGGTATTATTCTTCCATCCTTGCTGAGGTGCACAATTTATCCCCATTTAGTATCATCTGAAAAAAGGTCATTCATATTTTATTAATTCCCTTGTTTGCATAATTAATGAAGATGTTAATTAAAGCCACTCCTGGCACCAATCCTTGTTACTTCCTCAACTCCATACATGGTCTTTTTCCTTCTCAGCTCTTCAACCTTTTTTTTTTTTCTCCTTCCAAGCCATATGTCTGCGTTTGCAGAGGAGCTTGGATGCATTAATTCCGTGAGCGAGATTTCAGGAGATACAGGAGCCCTGAATAAAATGACATCGAAAGAGTTCCCTGTGCTGGGATTAACCCTTTCAAATGCAGCCTAGAAAATACATGCGTTTTAAGAGTTTAGGAGGAGAGAACTGATTGTTAGCCCTTCTCTTGAAATATTCCCCACACCCCCTTTGGCTTTTATGGTCTGTTCAGAAGGAGGTGGTCCCCTCTGCAGGGGTCAGATTAGCTACCATCAGTGAGCTGCCTGCCAGGGGGGTGAAGGCTATGTCTGTGCACAATTGCCTCTCTGCAAGAATTATTTCTAAGGCAACAATATATTTGGGAGGAGGGTAACCCCAGCCTTGAGCTAGCTGCCTGTCTGCACTTGCACTCCCTTTCTAATCCCAGCGCCACCAGTCCAGCAATCAGCACTGCCTCTGTCAGCAGCTGCCCCAGCGGTGGCAAGGCACTGCCCCGGGGAAGAGCGAGGCTGACCTTTCTGCCCTCACCCATGTCAGAAGCAGCACAAGAAGCAGCGTCTCACCCACGCGCGTGGCATATGACTCTCCGATTCTTATCCCACTGGGAGCGCAGGCACAGCACACGCCCCCACATACATGCAAGTCAGCAAAGCGCTCCGTGGTACACCGAGTGAGATGCCGTTACCTAGGAAATCGTCACCACAAGTCTGGGGGGAGGGGGAAGAAACCGGGGAGGTTTTTGGAAGGAGAAAAAAAAAAAACCATCGAGGCACCACGATAGTCTCTGACATCAAACTCAGCCATGTGAGATGTCGGGCAGCGCTGGGATGCCGGCGAGCTCAGGCATGGAGGGGCTGGGGACACCCCAGACTAGCAGGCAGGAAGACTTCAGCCCCCCTGTACCCCGATCAGGTCCAATCAGCCATGCAAGCCTCTGACCTGATGGGTAGGCCTGAAACCTAACCTATGCAAATCACCCCTGGGGTGAAAGGTCATGCTCCCAATCAGCCCAGACCCTGGTTTCTTTGCCCCAAAAAAGGTTCTGTTTCGTGCCACAAAGTTAGATTTTTTCCCCTGCAATGAAGGGTCCAGGCCGGTCTGCCCCCAGACTTCTCCACGGCTTTGGGGCAGGGTTTTCAGTGTATGGAGGGAGTTGTCTAGGTCATTGGTTTGATACAGGTATGGGATGTCAACCACTTTGGGGCTGTTGCACAAGCAGCCTGGGACAAGAGTGACCTGATGGCCCAGGAGAGAAACTATCTATTTTGTTTAGACATCAGAGGGACCACCTTCATAGCCTGGAAGAGCCGTCTGCTCCCTCGGAGACTGGCGAGGTGGTTAAACACCAGCTCTTTCCTGTGGAGGACTCCCAGCTTCCTGACCCTGAGCTCCCAGTTCTCTTCGGTTGGGAGCAGGCACCCTTGACCCAGCTTTTGCATCAGTGAGGACGTGCATTGCTTGAACCTTGAGTAGGCATTTAGCCCTCTGGTCAAGAAGCCAAAGACTTCAGCCTTGATAGACACCAATGGAGGAACAGGTCCTCCCACCTGGTGGGTCCAAAGAAGAGCCTCTGCCCACTCTCACTGGTGTTAAGATGCACAACGCTCATGCAGGAAAACGGGATGGCTTCATTTGAGAGCCTACAAGCTGGCCAGGACAGCTGTAATCTGAAGGGGGTGCATGGTGGCATTTCAGTCTGCAACATCTTGTGACCCGCATTTGGATGCTCGGTTTTATCCCCATCTTTGCATGCT
>NW_005842239.1:1090758-1105170 GCF_000455745.1 Alligator sinensis
TAGGACGCGTTAATACAGCCTCAGTGCTTACACCCTACAAGGAGATGGGTTGAGTACCTGAGTGAATGCCACACTAGCAAATGTGTCTCCTTGACCACTAAGGCCTTCTCTTGACCCCAGTGAGATACCTGGTGGCCGGTTCTACCCACTGCAAACTCACCTGCCTCACTGAATCCCCCAACACACAACCAAATGCCCCCATTATCAGTAGCATAAAAAAAAGTGTCACCCCATAGGCAACTCATTGCCACAAGCACCAAAGTGTGTTTCAGGTAGAGGGGGTCTACCTGTGTCATGTTTCCAACATGGCAAGTGATGCATGTACCTGCCATATCGGACTCCAAGGTGGCTGCTGTGAATTCATGTTTTGGTCAATATTTTGGCCCGCATTAGGTCTGGAAAATTAATTCCAGGGACTAAACCAACATTGTATGAACCGAGGAGATCAATCGTAACATGCTAGCCATATTGGATACCAAGGTGACTGCCACGAATTTACAGCTTGGTTCATTATTAGGATACCTAAAAGGTTTTGATGCAGCAATTTTTCACGTTGTGCTGTTTCAAATGACCTCGACATGAAAACCTCTGATGGAGACTGTCGACAAGAGACTTGCCCTTATCGCCCCTAAACAAGCGTTACAGTAGAGCCAATAGCATCGCTGAGTCCAGCGAAACACGGGAGGTACAACTAGGAAGCTCTAAGTAGGTTCGCAGTCAACGATTAGCCAAAGTGCACCTGCTGGGATTGTGCAAATACACAAGGCACTCGTTCAAGGTAGGACAGTTGCTGACTTCGACACTTGTTACGGCAGTATTCTTGACAAACTTGATTATATTGGCCTGCTGCCTCATCTTCCATGATATGGCCTTGCTGTTAGCAGGTGCCTTGCCTCAGTCTCTTGCAATGGCTCCATGCTTAGCCATGGGGGTCTCCCAACAGTGATACCCCCCACAGGAATCTCTCCCTATAGGCAACAAAGTATCCCACGGTGAGGGCTAATGAGTAGGCTACAATTGCCTTGCCTGCAACCCTCAATGTACTGGGGTCAGTGCCACATTGGGCTGAACTGGAAGGTGCCCATGGTGAGGGAATGAGGGATTTCGGTCCCAGCAAGAGTCCCTGAGCACGCTGCATCCTGGAGCCATGCAGGCAACGTGGGAGTGCAAGACGCAGGGAGCTGAAATCCTTCACCTTCCTTTTCAGGCATTTCAGGGAGGGCAGCTTCTGATAGTGAAGGATGAGCGGGGCGGGAAGCCAGTGCTGCTTTGCAGGTCTCATGGTCCGCACCTCAGTGCCAGCCATTCACAAGTCTGCAGCACATTAGGAAAAGAAAGGAGAGGACATTTATAGGGGAAACACTATTTTTATATGTATATATTTTTTCTTATAACCACAGAAAATGCAACCATCCTCTCTCCCTGCTGAAGTGCTGTGGGGAGGGGACGTGCTCCGAAAGCCTGTAGCATTTCCTGTGTCCGCCTCCCCACCGGGTCTTTGTGGCTCCTTGAAAAGGAAAGGATGTTGCATACAAAAGGGACCCAATTGCCGGGGCGGAGAGGCAATGGAGGAGGGGAGAGGAAGGAGGAGGACATAATGAGGGATAAACAACAAAAAAAACCCATGGCAAACAATGAAGAACTTGAGATTTTTCAAGCCTCGTCTAGGATTGTTGTTTTGCTCTCCCAAAGCAGGTTGTTGAGCGCTGGTCAAAAGGCATTTTGCTGGAAACTGGGGTGAGGGAGGTGGTGAATGAGTGATGTGGGTTCTTGCAGGAGGTGCAGCAAGGGTGCAAACAGGGAGGCCTGGTTAAACCTGGCCATGGGATGTCCTTGTAAAGGGAAAGCTGGATAAGGACCCTTAGCATTTGTGCTTCTGGGTCTCTTGCTCCCTCGGCAGACCCCATCCAGCCTGTGGAGAACTCAGGGATGGATTATGGACTATAGGACCACAGCTTGCCCTCAGTTGTCTGAAATGGGGAGCCCAACCCCCATCCAGACCTCAGGAGAAAGAGGGTTAAACAGCTTTGGAAGCACATTGTGAATCTCCACTCGCAAGTAGCTTAAAGCCCCTATTCGCCGACGCACTTCAAATTCCCATTGAAACGACATGGTCTACTCGTGACCATCAGGAGAAAGGCCTGGGGTTCAACAAGTCATTTTCTGTCATCTCCCAGTGCTGGACTCTCCAGATCCCAGGAACAGGGCTCTGTCAGGGAAGCTTTATTCCATATCTCCTACATTGCTGGAGACAAAACTTTATTCCTCAGGTCTCTCTCTCAGCCCAGCACAAAACAATTTGTTGACAGCAGGAGGTAAAAGCAATGTGCAGCTGCAGAAGCAAAATGCCATTAGATTGGAAACCTTTGTTTACCTCTGGCTTCTTTTACCCACTTATTTCTCCCTTCGGGAACGTCTTGTTCCATGCAAACCGACTGTTTCGGGAGCACCAGGGCTATCAGAGGGTTTCTGGAGGTGTGCACCCACCCACGCCCAAATCCCCCTATTCAGCTTTAGAGCACCACCCATGTCTGAAATGGAGAAAGGCTTACTACAACTGCCAAAAGCATTTTCAAAAGGATTTCTGTGCCGTGGCAGATAGAGGTGTGTGATTCAATATTTCCCTGAGCCACTCTTGAAATAATGTCCCATCTTATCTTCCTGAGTCTTGGGCTCTTCCAGTGTGACATTAGGCCCCTGATCAGCCATGGGAGAAGTCAGTACTGATTTGTTTGCAGAATCAGATCTCATCCTTTCCTCCAAATCCCCTGCTACAGGTGTCCTATGAGCTTCTCGGGAGTGAACAGTGGGAATAAGAGCTGCAAAAAGTGCAATGAAAATGCAAGCAGATAACGAGCTGGTGATTTTTAGCCCCAGCACTCGTTGACTTTGACATCCATTGCTGTATGTAACAAGTAGATTTAATTGTGCTGTAGATCACAGTCACATGGTTAAATGGTACAAAAGGGGATGGAAGGGCCGTAGCAACTGCTCCTTAAACATGCACGGAATGGCACAAGCCAGCACGTGCAGCCTGGTAGATCTGGGTTTGGGCTCCGAGCGAACTGCAATGAAGGTCGGGCTGGTGGCACTTTGTGGACTGCGTCTCTTTGCTGGCTCCCTCGGTGTCTGATAAAGCACAAGATATCAAGGCAGAGGCATTACAAGTAGGAAAGGGGCTCGGCTTGTCTCTCCTGGAAGCTGCTCTGCATTCATCATCCCTGACAGATGCCAACTCTCCTGACAAATCCAGGCATGTGGCTGTTACTCATGCTGAGACAGCCTTGCTGCTGTCGTCATCCCACTTCTGAGAACCTGGGCTCCTTGATGACTTTCCCCGCCCCACTGGCAGGGCTTTTAAAGAGTAAGAAGACGGTACATCTATTAAAAAGCCACTAGCAAGTGCCATGCACTGAGCATCCCTCGCTCTCTGCAAAGGCAGTAGTAGTACATCTTAAAAAAGGCTGGGTTATGAAAGCAAGACCTTGTCATTCCATACTCCATCACAATGATACTTTTTCCTCCCATTCAGGGAGTTACTTGGAGGCTCACCAAGCCAGACATGCCACCCACGGAAGGACAGGGCCACGGTAGCACATATGCAGAATCAGGTGAAGGCCTTTATTATAATATTTTACTATGCTGATGTGGAGGCTTCATTTAGTGCTCTCAGCAGCGAGACTAATATCCCTGAGCAAAAGAAAGCACCAAGGTACCTGTATGCCTAAAATCTTCCTGGGACTTTTGAGATGACAACAGCGTGCAGGAGGAGATTCTGTGCAAAAAAACAGTGTGTCCCAATAGACTAAAGCACGTGCTACAATATCCTCAGGTCAGCAATGCTAAGGAAGCTCCAAGTGTCCATGTGGGGTTAGAAAGTATATAAAGATGTCTCATTTTGGTCAATCAATAAAGTTGCTGTTGAAGAGGCCTAATGCAACTAAAGTTGGACAGTAAATTTCACCCATGCAACATCAGTGGTTTGCACCAAGTTTGTGCGTACCTAACTAAGCGTGGTGCAAATCAGCAGGGAATCAGGCCGAAGGTAGTGAAGTAGGTGCAAGAAACAAACTCAAAAGAACCAGTGAATCCACATGAGATTTTTAGTGCCTTCCGATCCACAGTTGGCACACATCTAGGTGAATTAATGGGAAAAAAACCATCATTTTGCACAAAATTATTGCTCAGACTGAGCTACCACCCAACACATTGATTGGCAGTGTAATTACAGATTGTAAAATGCAGTTTGCTGTCCCTGAGATGCCAAATGAGACAGTATCACCTACTGGCTCAATGACCAAACATACAACGTCAAGCCTTTACTAGGCACAGTCAAACTGGTTAGCAGAAAATCCGTACAAATTGCAAAAGGACTTAAATCTGTCAGAAATATGGTTTATTAACTAAAGCAATCACTAGAGAGGAGACAGAATATCACGACACCCCCAATAACACTTTATGAGAATCTACATTTCAGAGATTATAGACAGATGAACAAAACCTTGATGCCAACACCTGGCAAGCTGTTTTCAACAAAGACCATTAATTTTAAAGTAGTTACCAAAAGAAGAAACAAAAGTACCAAAGAGCTGTTGCAAGTGGGACCAAACCATCAGCTTTCAAGCAGAACGTGCCTGACAACCTGCAAACATAACCGTTATATTATCCACAGTAAAGACTGCTTGCCATGGCTGCTCCTGGAGAGTTCGTACTGCTAGAGAGACCAGCAGCAGAGTCTCCCAATGCCTGAAGAAGGGTGTTTGCGCTCAAAAGATTGCAGAGGACTTTTTTCCAACTATTTAGTTGGTTTAATAAAAGATATCACATCTACCCAAAGAACCGTGTCTGCCTGCTCCTAGAGGAGAATCAGCAAAAACAAAGAGAAAGTTGCCCATTTCTCAGTGAAGGGGGCCCCAATACTAAAAGTTTGCCTGGGGCCACCAGGAGTCTAGGCACGGTGCTGGTGGCCGGTATTGTCACTTCTACCCCAGTTCTTTCTATCGGAGAACATTATTAAATTGGCATACGTCCACTTGTAATTTTGGGATGGCCAATTGTTTTTCTTCATTTGAGTTAGGAAAAGAAAAGGGGGTGGGAGGTGGGGGGAAGAAAGAAACAAATAAAAAAGTAAGATGCAACTATTATTCTTGGAGCAAAGGTACTTAGCCGTGTTAGTCTGAAGTCATGCAGATGGTTGGGCAAAGTGGCATCTTAGAGACCGACTGGTTCAGAGAAGCATGGGCTTTCACAGGCAACACACTACTTTTATCAGATGCTAGGAGTAGGCTATGATTGACACCTGCCAGATGACCATGGATATTCAGATTCTGAGCTCTAAAACATGGGGTGTGACTGGGGATGGGAAATAAAGAAATGTTGCCAGTTCTCCCTTGTCTGGCATGCTTCTTATAGTCACACCTTCCTGCAACCCCATACACCTGGTATCTCGAGCCCTACTTGCCATTGCCACTGGCTGAAATCTCTGGTCCCTGAAAGGATTGATTCAGTTACTGGAGTCGTTTTATCCCTTGTCTCTGGTGGGAATGTATTATCTTTATCATCTCTCAGAGCACTCAACGTGAGGGGAAAGCTGTTGAAAATAAATTAGACTAAAATAAACTTCCAATTGAAAATGCTAAGTACTGCATGTTCCTGCTTTAAGGAAGATGAAATATCTCCTTCACATCCCTGCAACAGGACCTGGGACAATTTCAAGTGCTGAGATCTTTCTGAAATTCTCCAAAAATAACAAGTGGGTGTTGCAAATGATTTTCTTTAAGGTATGGCTGCATCTAGTGCTGGCACACAACTTGTTGCTCTGAAATAAGCGGCTTAAATACATCTAGCATTTCCTTATGCTGGTGTGCCCACATGTTACCGCCCAGTTCAGTGCAGCCCATTTTCCACTGGTCCTTCACAATTCATTGCAGGGACACTTGGCACATTCATGGTACCCTTTATCTAAAAAGCTGAGGGCTTCCCAAACATTTATGGAGCTAAATCCTACTTCCTCTTACACCAGTAAGAATTACATATATAATTAACACTCACCACATCCTTATGTCAGGGGTTTCTTCAGACAGCCCTGATGGTTGCTGAAACAAATCATGGCAAGCAATGGAAAAAAAGGCATCCCATACTCAAGAGTCAAGGAAAATGGGATAGGAGACAATGACCAGAGGCACCTAATGGTACAGCTGATGTTCAGCAGATAGTCATCAATCTCTGCTGAGGATGCATGTACCTACCAGCCTGAATGTGTGGTTAAATGGGATGAGTCAAGAACAGGCTGGCTACTTAATGGAAGTAGCCAGAAACAATGCATCCTCCTACCCAGTGCAGCAGGTCACCCCTATTTGATAGCTAGAGACTGAGGAGCAGAAAGGGACTTGCTCCAGGTTGCAAAACTAGTTTGGGTATGGTCATACATTCACTTGAAAGCTTGCAGATCACTGGAATGCTGTGACCTCTTAAAGTTAGTACATACTAAAGTCAGGATGTTAGATAATCCTTGCCTAAAAAGGAGCAACTTTGCAATGCCACCATGGCACTTAATGTGTGCTCAACTGCTTGCATGTGCGTTTGCTTCCTTTTTAATTGCACTTAGTGACTGTCAAGTGAAATGTGTGACATCCCCCTTAGACGAAGGGTGTGGAAGAGACTCCAGCACTTCTGACCCCTCAGTCCTACACTTTAACCACTAGACATCAGAAGGAAGAGTGAAGCATTGCACCACCGTGACATCAAAGTAGCCTCATAAAGATCTCCATTTCACTGTTATGAGTGTCTGCATTGCATTTGTGAAAACACAGCACGGACTAAAGACCCGATCATCCTCCATACTCAGAGAAACACGTTAGATGGATTTCCCAGGGCAGCCTCTGCTTTGGTTGTTCCAGAGTCATGGTCAGGAACGTGCAGAAGATATTCCCTGGATGTCAAATATGAAGCAGTGAGGAGGAAGGGAGGGACTGGTAGTCCTGTCCTCCAATACCCATCCCTGAAGCACTCCATGCAAATAGTCAACTGGAGGTTGAGTGCATTGTATGTTTAAAGGTATCAGAGCTCATGGTAGAAGTGATAACTTTTATTAGATCAACTAGATATTTGCAAAAAATGAAAAAAAAATTAAAAAGGCCTTACTTGCAAGCTTTCGGGCACACTCACCGATCTTCAGGCATAGGAGAATGCAAAGATTGCAACATTTCTCCTAGGTGGAAATGAAAATTCACATTTAAATGGACCCAGTGTGCCAAAAAGGTTCCTGCAGAACAGCATGTCCTCAGATCCCTCAGCCTTGGGACCCACTTCCATCCAAGTCAACCAACATGTGTCCCACCTACTTGCTTGCAGCAGGAAAGATTCCTACAGATCAATTGCTAACAAAACACCAGGGCATTTCCCATTCCCTGATTTGGCTACATTTCAAAGGACACAGAAGCTGCTTTCTCAGCTCAGCATCCTCAGATGCAGGAAAAAGACCCAGACTGGAACTGGGCAAAGACCTGGAAAAGGCTGAAGGTGACAGCCACATGGGGCTGGACTAACGGGCCTCAAATTTGCACCGCTTCTATCTGAGCTGCTGCAAGCGCACGTGCTTGCATGTGTGGATGTACCCCTGAGGTCCCTTCCAGCCCTGCTTTCTGCTGATCCCATCACAGAAAGGAGGAAATAAGGTTTCAAAGGACATCAAGGGCTTATCAGCTCTCCCACCCTCCCCTCTATACTCCCCTAACCACTTCCCAGTGAGTTTCCTCATCCCAATCATCCATCCCCAGCCAGTCTGTCTCCACCAGAGTCCCATTCTCCCCTAGCTTGGGTCTCTGGCCCGGCTGTTGTTCCTCTTCTAAAGCCTCCAGTCCCCTTACCCAGTCGTCCCATTCCCTGCTTGTTCCTCCCATCCTAAAACTCCATTCCCCCCAGTTCAGTCCCTGTGATCCCTTTGCTCCATTCCTCTCACCTGCAAGGCCCCAAAGCTGCCATCTCCTCTGCTGCCCTCAGAGCAACTCCACTTTTGTTGGGCACATGTAGCATCACAAATAGAGGCGGAGCAGCAACCTCTCAGTGGCACCCCAGGTCTAAGAGGGGTCACCCGCAGGAATCCTTGCTTACTCTCCTAAGTCACGTTGGGCTTGGCAGGAGGTAGGAGAAGCCCAAAGCAGAATATGTGGCCAAACTTGGCATTTTTCTGGGGTTTTTTAGAGTCTCAGGGTTTTTGGCAGGGATGGAGCTTGTCTGGGCCTGAAATTAGGAACGCCATCCCCCTACTGAACATTACCCATCCTGGCTGGCTGCTGGCCCCACCTGCCCCTCTCCTGGGGCAAAGCAGGCGAGGATTGCCCTTGCCAGCTGAACACTACTCTCAGGAGGGGAAGGCAGACTAGAGGCAAGCCAAAGTAGGAAGAGCCCAGCAGCTCAAGGAGGCTATCTGAAAGTCTCTGCTGCCTATCATTAGGAAGCTAGCAGTCCCAACTGGGACCCAGGGGATTGTCTCCAGCTGCTCATTTAAGGGCCTACCCTATAGCACTTGCCTATTGCTGGGCTGCAAATTGAGAGTCCAGTCTGCCAGCAACCCCAGGCCTGCTTGCTGCATGCTTCAGCCCTCATCCTTGCCCCCTGCCCTGGTGCTGGGATACCGGTCCCCATTCCTGACCATGCCTCATCTCTTGGTTTGGGGTGCTGATAGGGGCTTGTCTCCTGGATTACTGTTTCCAGCTTTCAATTTAGGGTCTCAGGTAAGGGACAAGTAGAGCTGATACAGGGGAAAGAACAGGTGACTGAGAGCAGCATGAGGCAGTCTTGGAAAAAGCAAAATGAAGTCGTAGGCAGAATCCTAGCCACGAGAGCACTGCAGGTTTAGCTTAGCAAAACCAAAGCAGAAAGGGAATATGATTGCTGTCTGTAAACACACCAGGGGGTGACACCAGGGAAGAGCCAGAGCTATTGATGTTGAAAGATAATGTTGGTCCAAGAACAAATGCATCTAAGCTAGCCATCAAAAATATTTAGGCTGGACTTTAGCAAATGATTTCTAACTATCAGAAGAGGGAGGGTCTGGAATAGGCCTCCGATAGGAGTAGTGGAGGCAAGAAAAGCTAACTGGTTTGTACAATGGGGCTTGGTGCATTTATGAAGGGAAGGATGCCACTTGGTTACCTGAAGTAGCAGGGGAGTGGACTCGATGACTCAGGAGATCCCATTTGGCCTTATGGTTTTATGATAACAGGATTGATTTGCAGGTGTGGGGTGGGGGATTAATTGCTGGGTAGAAGACAATCTGGTGGGGAGAAGAATTCATGTAGTGCCTAATGGTCAATAATTTCTCTCGGTAAAACTAAGTCTCTCTCTCTCACACTCACACACACACAAATGCATACACACATATGGACACACAAACAGTCACACACACACAAATGCATACACATATGTGCACACAAATGCATACACATATATGGGCACACAAACATATGTACACACACACAAATGCATACGCACATATGTGCACACAAACATACGCACGCACACAAACATACGCACGCACACAAATGCATGTACACATACACACCCACCCATCCACACACACACACATGCATATATGCACACACAAACACATATGCACACACACATGCACATAAAATGCACACACGTATACACACACAAATGCACACATGCACACACACACACAGTATAGATAGGGGAAGTTTAAAAGAAAGAAGAAGAAGGGGTTTTTTTTATGGTCTGGGTTATTGATTTTTTTATCTCCTAGTCAAAAATCCTGGAAGTCAGGAGAAGTCCCAGAAGACTGGCAGGGAGATATATCACACACATCTTTAGAAAGGCAGGAAAAAAGATGACAGAGGGAATTGTAAAGTGATCAGTATATTGTTAGTACCTAGAAAGATACTAGAGCATATCATGAAGGAATGTGTTTTTAAGCATCTAGAGAATAAGGAAGTGAAAAAGAACAGCTACAGTGGGTTGGTTAAGAGCAAGTCATGCTTAACCAAACTGATTTTATTCTACGACAAGGTGATAGGCTTTGTGTATCAGGGGAGAAAACAGGAAATGATATACTCAGCTTTAGCAAGGTTTTAGGCATAGTTTCCCGTGATATAAAGTAAGCTAAGGGAATCTGATCTAGATGAACCACTATGGAGCAGGTACATAATGGGTTACCTAATTATGTTAGGTATGGTCATGAATGGCTCAATGTCTAATGGGAGGAGGTATCAAACGGCCTTCCCCGTGGGCCTGAGTTTGGTACTATTTAATATCCTCGTTTACTATTTAATATCCTCACAAAAACCTTGGAGAATGAAACAGAAGTACACTTAGTAAATCTGCTGATGGCACCAAGATGAGTAGAGTAGCAAACGCTTCAGAAAGCAGCATTAGAAACCAAAATGACCTTGATAAATTGGGTAAATGGTGTGAAATAATTTGAATGGAACTCAGCAAGGGCAAGCGCATAGAGCTGGTTTGGGACAAAACAATCAAATACAAAATGGGGAGGAACTGGCCAAGCCGCAGTCCTGCAGAGAAGGACATGGGGGTTGTAGTGGACCACAAACTGAATGAGCTGGTATTGTTATATTTGCAGAAAAGCCAACATCTTCCTGGACTCCATGAACAAAAATGTTGCTTGCAAGCCACAGGAAGCAATTCTCCCTCTCTAGTCCCCAGCGGTGAGGCCTCACCTGGAGGATGGCACCCGGGGTTGAGCTCCACACTGCAAACAAAATTGTGGACAGACTGGAAAGGGCCCAGCAGAGAGCATCAGAAATGATTAGAGAGCTAGGAAACATGACCTATGAGGACAAAAATAGAAGATTGGATTATTTCATCTAGAGAAGTAAAGACAGCGGAGATTCGATAACAGTCAGCAAATACATAGAGGATTTTCATAAAGAGGATGCTGATGAACTGTTCTGTGTGTCCACAGAGAACAGGGCAATGGGTAATGGTCTTATATTGCAAGATGGGAGATTTAGGTTGACTATTAAAAGGAAACTGGTTACCTCCAGAGGCTGTGCAAGCTTCATCATGGGCAGGTTTGTTGTTTTTTTTTTTTCTGTGCAGATTAAACAAGCATTTTTCTGGTTCAGACAGCAATGATCCTGCCTGGAGCAGGGGTTTACAACCTTCCAGACTGATTTTTCTCTTTCATAATATTTTTGGGAGGGGTATTCATCCTTCTTTTTATGCCTTCAGGACACTACTGTGATAAGGTATCATATCTGGACTATGTGCACGGGATAGCATACTGGACACTTTATGAATGCCAAGTTCTTTGCGTAACTTGTAACTACACACATGGGTTGCTACCCATGCTTATATGGCTTTTTTAGTCCAAGAGTGTCTCTGCCCTACTTCGCTGTCTCCATCTATTCCCCCTTACAACAGTCTTTTAACCTTAGTTCCCACCCCAAAGTTTCTAACACCGAAAGCCCTGACACTGGGTTGTGCTCTTTTATCCAGGTGGCTGATAGAAAGAGCAGAGACAAAGGCTGTATGTCCCACCTGGCCTCTGACCAACCCCACACTTTGAGAAAGTCTGAGTGACTGCAGACCTCCGGAGACAACACTCAGAAACCAAAGTTTCTTTCCCCAGGTTGCAGAGCTGTAGAAGCATTTAGGCAGAATCAGAATTACAGCTTTGAAACCAATGCATGATTAAATCCAATCCTAAGGAAAGGAAATCCATGGTTAAGGTGGCAGGCTTGCACAGGAATGAAGTTGCAGATGACTTTTTTTTTGTTTTTAGAGGGCTAAAAAATAATGTCACTTTAGCTTACAATAGAAGTCACCCCTAACAATCAATCTTAGCTCTCGGAGTGGTTCATCCAGAGACCTTCAAGCATTTTAGAAAGAGGGAAACATCGTTGCTCCCAGCATTGAGCAAGGTTAAAATCATGTAGCCAAGATCACACACCTGCTCCTCCAAATCCATCCTTCAGCTTTGCCTCTGCAGTGACCCCTCTGCGTTTCTCCCTTTTGGCACTTGTTGGGGGAGTAACAAACAGTGACTTACGGACTCGATCGGAAAACCATTGAGTTTCTTCTTATCTAGCCTTCCCGTTGCACTCGCACCCCATTTCTCCCTCCTGACCAGCTGGTGCATCCTCTGTAGCATGATGACTGGGAGCAATTCAGGTTGCCTGCTGTGCTCTTTGCTGTGTGCCTGCAAACACCAGGTACAGCAAAAATCTGATTCCTCTGTCCTCTAATATAAAAGTCAGGGGAAATAACTGAGACTATAACGTGTGATAACAGTGCCTTACCCTAGCCACTCAGCAACTCTGCCTCCTTCCTGCATACTGATTTTTCAGGAGGCCTCGATGGACCCAGTTACTGGTACAGCATGACCCTATACAGAGGCAAATTCTGAGGTCTTCAATTATTTAATTAAATAATTTAAATAAATTAAGCAATCGGCTTTTACTTAGGAAACTGAATTCTCTATATAAAAAAAAAAAAAAAAAAAGAAGAAATGAAAAACAGAATCTATAAACCGAGGATTATACACTTGATTAGGAACGCTGAAAACCTTGTGAAAAAAATATATCTGAGTGGAAGAGAGGGTGCAGAATCTCTTCTCCTGAATTGCACTCAACATACTTGAGCAGATCCGTAATGACAGCGCTGAACACAAATGGATGGTTAAATTAGATCAGATTATACAAACAAACCAGACAAAGGAAAAGCATGGCTGTGATGCTGGTTCCCTGCCTCAGATTAATGACAACAACAACAACATAAAAGCAATTAATTGAAATTAAAATTGACAAAAAAATGCCACTTGTTGGCACAGCTCTATGTGCAGAGGTGCATTTTGCTGGTAATGGACAAACCTGGGGAGACTGGCATTCACGCCAGCAGACCAGGACAGGGATTTGATTTCATTAAAGCTTAATGATACCTGCTTATTGACCTGCCAGGAGGATTTTGGGACTGAATTAATTCATGGGAATGGTATAGGTGCAGCAGGACTCAAAGCCTACCAATGGTAGTGGGTGTCTTTGCCTTACCTTCCATATGCATTAGGTTTGGGCTATAGTTTTGCAGTGCCAACTCCAGAGCAGAGATACCAGTGTTGCCAGCTCATAGATGGCTAGCAAGTGATTAATGCTGGTCTGGGGATAATATGGGTAAGCTCCAAGCAGGACCAGCCCCAACTACATCCCCCCAGCCAGGGCTTTGTCTACGTAGGTCTGAAAAACCTCCAAGGATGGAGATTGCACCACCTCTCTGGGTCACCTGTTCCAGTGCTTCACCACCCTCCTCGTGAGAAAATTCTTCCAACTATTTAACCGAAACGTCCTTTGCTGCAACTTGAGCCCATTGCTTCTTGTTCTGTCATCTGCCCCCGCTGAGAAGAGCCTCGATCAAGCCTGGAGGAGCAGAACTGATGGAGGCCGGGGAGGGGGGACCCGCTAGACCGATGGGTGCGGGGCTGGGAGACTGGCACCAGTGATGTGAGGGGAGAATAGGGATGCCAAGTCTGAGGGGATGGACCTGAATGAAAGGCAGAATTTGTTCCTTGCTGAGACAAAGACTTGCAAAGGTAGGGGTGAGACCCTGCACAGTGCTACCAGACACAATTAATTGATTGTAAGGCTGGAAGGGACCTCAGAAGATCATCAGGTCCAATAACTTCCCTCCAATTCAAGGATGGGGGTGGGTGAGGTCCAAAATAAGAAGACAGATCAAAACAAGCACAATATATTCTTGAATTGAAATACCTCATGATTCAGGGGCTAATGTCCTGATTTTTTTTTCTTGCTCCAAGGTCAGATTTTTGATCTCCTGTGGCTGTCAATACTGCGTTACCTACAGGACTCATTGAATGCCTACCCCACCGGCTTGGGCCATTGACGGTGGTTCATGGAGCGAGAAGAGGTGACTGGACAGCTGGTTTGTTATGGTCTCTGTCCACCAGTGAAAGGCCCCAGGGCATGGATAGAAGAGGGGACCCAGCCCCTCTCCCCTCCAAACCCATCTGTGACTCCTCTCTTGGAGGCTGGCAGAGGGGTGACTGAGCTGGATACAGGCCTGATGAAAGGGTGAAGCAGCAAGGACAAGGGAAACAAGGCAACCTGCAACTAAACGGCATGAGAGAGGGGGGAGCCATCTCTCGAGCCATTGAGTCACTCAAGCGAAGCGGTCATTGTGAGCTGTCTGGCTGTTGGGCTCAAGCAAAAGGGTTCTCTTTTATCCCAACAGAAATAAAACCCAGCAACCATAGGCTGAGGCCAGTGGAATAATTTTCCTCCTGGAAGTGTGAGAACCTGTTAGCTGGGGCCACCGCTGGACCTGCCTCCTTCTTGGTCCACCCATTAGCCCTCAATAAACCAAAAAGGCTACAAGTGAACCCTGGCCTACAGGTTGCTCCCTGCCCGCCTCCGCAGCAGG
>NW_005842239.1:1105201-1113567 GCF_000455745.1 Alligator sinensis
AGCTCTAACCCTATGTTGGATCTTGTCTTCAAAAGCCAAGAGTTACAGTGCTTTTCTTTTGCTGTAACAAAGCCATTGCACCCAGTGAATATTTATGACCGTTTTCTCCTACCCTAGTTAACACCTTCCTTCAGCCGGTTTGTCTAAGTATTTATTGGGATCCCATCCAGTGCTAGAGACTAAAGGTCCTAGGGGTTGCAACACCTCCAGCTCTTGCTCTCGATTTCTGGTATCTCTGGAATGTGCGGCCAAGTATAACGCCGACAAAGGTCTTACCTTCCATATACATTAGGTTTCAGCAATAGTTGTGCAGTGCCAACTCCAGAGCAGCAACCCTACTAGGAGTGGGCAGTTACAACCAGCTCTCAAGATGGCAAAATGAACTGGGGCCTTGGGACTCTCCTTTCTGTGTGGGAGAGAGGAGCCGGGTTGCCACATGGGCTCGTGGTATACAATCTCTAGCATAAGACATCTTAGCCACCTTCTCCCTCTGGGCTTGCTCCGTTTGCTACACAGAGAAGGAGGTTTTCTTCTGGTCTTTAGTCACTCTTCAGACAGCATCACCATAGTGGTGACTACTCACAATAAATGTATGACTCGAAGGGGGCTCGGGGCTTACTAGTACATGAACATGTAATGCTTCAGGGCTTATAGACATACTGGCTTTCTGACACAGGGTTTCTTCAGCAGGTGTGCAAATTGTTGAGTATAGTTTCACCTTCCCACATTTTTAGGAATAAGGAGGACTGGATAACCCTCCTTATATCTAAATGAAACCATTATAAGTCTATGATCCTTTTCTTGCCTTCATAGTTTCTTCCTACTAAGCATCTGCATTTTGCATGCCAGGTCTTTTGGTGTGGACAGCCAATAGCAAACGGGTATGAGTATGAGCCAGGCAAGCTATATCTGCATTCCCTGACCTGTGCTTGCAAGGAATTTACCAGTACTGATTGGGAAAATCACTTCCCTTATCTGCATTACTGAACAACCACAAAAAAACACCAATCCAAAAGGACAGCTCTGCAAATCAACAGCACAAAAATCTGCAATTCTGAGACAGAGGCGGCATGTTTTCAAAGCATGAGGCAGAGTATGAAAAAAAAACCAACCATGATTACCAAAATTAAAGGATTGCTACTAAAGTTTACCGCAAACTAATGGGTAGTAATAGCAAGAGATAAATGGATCAGTCAGAGGACCTAAGTGCACATCAGTGCAGTTATCAGTCACGCTATCAGATATGGTTGCATGCAATTGCAAGGGACTGGGTATCCCTTTGCAGCCTGCGGTCCTATGCTCTTTGTTCGAAGCAGGAGGCACGCAACACTTAGAACAACAGGCATGGGTTGGGTGTTACTGGGAGCAGCATTAGGCACCATCTGTGATCTTGCAGCACCACTAATGGCCCTCGGCTTCATTTACTCAGATTTTACCGTTTCTTCCCCTATTAGCTAGAAGAGGTCATCCAGAGAATTCATCCTCTGGCTGGCACAAAGCCTAACTTGTGCTTCAACACCTAACACCCATGGGATTTTAATAGGAGTGAAGCACCTAAATCCTTTTTGATGATCTGAGCCTGAGCTCTTTAAAACAGGGAGGAAGACAACCTGTGTGATTGTACAGTCCTAAGTACTGGGTTTAAAAAAAAAGGGAATTAGACAAATTCATGAAGGCTGCAAACTGTTTTATGGACTAATCATGGAAGTATCCTTTGAAACTCCTAAGCCAATGATGTTGAGGTCAGGGAGCATGTGAGAGGGGATAGACCACTCTAGACGTACCTCATTCATATTGTCTACCTCTCAAAACATCTTCTATATACCACTGGTGGAGACAGGATACTAGGCTAGACCAGTGATCCATCTAGCCCAGTGAAGCACTTCTTATGTTCTTTTATTGGGACCCATATGCTGATTTAGGGCTGTATGCATAGTACTGTGATGACTTTTCATTCTCATCATTCATCTGGAAATACAAGAGATTGACAAATATAATCAGTCTCAACAGGATACGAAGAAAATCTGGCCATAAGAGGTATGAGTCTGTCACCAGCTCTTTGCGATGGTATGATCCCAGTAGTGGGGGGACCACAACTTGGTGTATGTTGGGAAATGCTGTATTATAAGAACACAGGTCCTTCACGAAGGAACATGAGTCGCTCCAAGGGCGCTTGTACACATTACCTGTTGCTTAGATAAACGTCACAAAACAGCAGCAAAAATCGCCACTTCATTAGGTTAGTCAAATGTGAAAATACACATTGATGTCTTTTTATTGTGGTAGATTTTGATTTATCATGGTAAATTAGACAGCCCCCCAGCATGTTTTATTTTTAGTGTGGCCAATTGTATCAGCAGGATTATTTTTATTGTGAAAGTTTCATAACGTGTATTCTCACGCCAAGCTACTAAAAAAAGTGACAACTTTCGGAAGTTGCCGATGCCTTGATTTCAGTTAGATCTGCATTAGTGATTGTGTGCACCCAGATATCCTGAGTAGTGGAGAGAGTAATAATGACACTTACTGTAAGTTGTTAGTCTCAGCTAGTGGTTCAAATTCAACCTGGGCTAAAATATAACCATGGAAATAAAAAAAAAAAAAACAAAGGAGACTGGTCCAATATCAGCAAAAATATTCAGACAACTCAATCATATAGTTCTTCTATTGTGTGCCACCTAGGATTTTGAAAAAAATTATATGGTAAAACTGGTAAAAAAACAATTCCTGACAATATTTCCCCTTCCTGTTAGAATAGGCAGATTTCTTGTAATAAGTGTTTAATGGGAACATATTTATTTTGACATATTATTTTTAAAGTTTTTAGTGGAATAGAATTGATATTTTGCAACATCCTTTATATTTGCAGTTTGTTTTATATTTTACAAAGTAAAAATAGACTAGAAAAAATTAACTCCAAAGCAAAATGAAATTTTGCCAATTAATTGAAATCAAATTTCATAAATTTCATAGACATTAGGGGCTGTAAGTATGGTGAGGATTCTTCCTACCAAGGTGCAGCACCTTGCACTTCTCTACATTGAAGGCCATCAGGCTTTGGTCAGCCCACCTTGACAGCGTGTCCAAATTAGCCTGTATCCCCAGCCTGTCCTGCAGTGTGACCACCCTCCCACATAATTTGGTATCATCGGCGAACTTGGCCAGTTCGCATCTGACTCCCGAATCCAGATCATTAATGAAGATGTTAAAGAGTACTGGCCCAAGTACCAAGCCCTGAGGGACCTCACTGGTCACCCTGCGCCATGTTAATTTGCCCCCTTAACTAGTACTCTTTGGGTCTGACCCCGTAGCCAGTTGCCTAGCCATTGGACTGTATGATGATCAAGACCACAGTTCCCCAGCTTAACCATGAGGACATCATGGGGAACTAGGTCAAAGGCTTTCTTGAAATCCAGATATATGACATGCACATCATCTCCCTTGTCCAGGGCACATGTTACCTGGTCATAGAAGGAAATGAGGTTGGTCAGGCAAGACCTGCCAGTCACAAAGCCATGTTGGCTGCCATTCAGATGCTTACCTTCCATTAGACTGGTGTTAATGGATCCCTTGAACATTTTTTCCAGGATTTTTTCCAGGGACGGATGTCAGACTGAATTGTCTATAATTCCCTAGGTCATCCCTCCTCCCTTTCTTGTAGATAGGGACCATGTTGGCTCTTTTCCAGTCTTCCGCGACCTCGCCCCAGCACCACAAATTTTCGACTATCTCTGCCAAGGGGGATGCAATGATGTCTGCCAGCTCCTTCAAGAACCTCAGGTGCATTCCATCTGAGCCCGTGGACTTGTGAATGTCCAGTTTCTCAAGGTGTTCCCTCACCTGATCCACATCGATTTTGGGCCCATCAGCCACTTCCAGAATGGTTTGTGTCCTTTCTGACAGTGTGATCCTCCTGGGAGGGTGAAAAACTGATGCAAAAAAGTCATTTAGGAGATTGGCCCTTTCTTGGGCATCAATGTCAGTTGCCCCATTGGATCTTGCCGGGGCCCAGTGCTATCTTTGTTCTTTTTTCGACTCCCCAGATATCTGAAGAAGGACTTTTTGTTGTCCTTGATTGCCATACCTAGCTTGAGTTTGGTTTGTGCCTTGGCTTTTCTCAACCACTCTCTACAGGTGCGGGTGAATGCTGAGTAGTCCTCTTTGGTGATGCTTCCTGTTTTCCAGCTGGTGTAGCCCGCTCTTTTGAGTTTAATGAGGTTCAACAGTTCCTTGTTCAGCCAAGGGGGCTTCCTTGCCCGCATTTCTTGCGAGATGGTCTGGCTTTCCCCTGTGCTTCTAGGATTATGTTTTTGAAAGATGACCAGTTCTGTACTCCCTTTTCTGGGGGGATATGCCCTCTAATTGCCTGACTGACCAATTCTCTGAGTTTGCAAAAGTCAACCTTCCCAAAGTTAAGGACTTATGTTTTACTGAGGGGTTTGCCTTCTTTTTGGTGAACTAAGCTTCCCCTTGACCCTCACATTGCTCACCAGGTCCTCCCCTTTGGCCAGGACCAGATCAAGCAATGCTTCTCCCTAGCTGGCCCATAGACCTCCTGCGTTACATAGAGGTCATCAATGGAAGTGAGAATGCTACGCAAGCTATCAGATTTGGCTGTGCACTCCTCCGAAGAGATGTCAGGGAAGTTGAAGTCCCTCATGACAATCAAATGACACATTTTGATTCATCCAGATTTTGTTTTTAGAAAATATGATTTCCTGGGAAATGTCAAAAGTGACATTTTGCTTTATTTGAACTGAAAAAAAAATGGAAATAAAATAATTTCCTTCAAATTCATGCTATGTATATAATCGTATCTCTTCTCTCAAATAGAGCACAACTTCCCTTTAATTATCAGAGTTGGTTAAATCCTTTGTTTTAAAAAAAATAGACAAGTTACAATATACTTTTTGTTTTGTGAAAAAAAAATCAGCTTCAGTTTGACGTGGTTTGTGAAGTAATATTTCTAGTATAAAAAGGCTGTTCAACTTTCTTCTTCCACCAAAAATATTCTCCAATACCAAGAGTAACACAGAACTTAACAAAAAGAATGATTTTTCTGAACATCCAAACACGTGTTTCATTCAGTGTCTATTTTTCATGGTGCTCCTCCTCAGAAATGATCACTCATTGAAGCAGGGGCCAGAAGTGGAACCATGTGAGCTTGTTGATCAGCCACATATGTTAAATAACTAATGATAAACAAAGGAAACAGCCCCCAGAGTACTAAAAATGTAAAGACCCAAACTTCTGGCTGGTCATTTTCTTATCGGTCCAGTAGAGTTACATCACTTCCACCTGTGTCTCACTCTGCTTGCATAAGTTATTTGATAAGAACCAGGATTTATGTACAACCAGGTCGGTAACTAAAATGGATTTGGAATATGTACTTAAGTTATCTCCATTATATGCTACCAGACTCCACCAACTCAATTAAAAGATTTGGAAAAAGAACTACCCTGCCTTGCTGTATCCCAAGGACTATTTGTATGGTATAATTACATAGCGATCTGCTTTGGTTCCTTATTGCTTTTTACATTTATTGTCATGCTTAAATTCATCATGGTGGATACAACCAATCTGTTGCAATTTTATCTTGATGGGATTATTAAATGTGTACTTGATATGCATTCTCCTTCCTCTATAGAAGGTGTCCTTCTAAAAGGGACACTGAAAAGAAAAAGTTTGGTGGTATTTCTAGATACATATTTCCATAATATCTTAGAATCATAGAAAATTAGGGTTGGATGGGACCTCAGGAGGTCACATCTAGTCCAACCTCCTGCTCAAAGCAGGACCAGCCCCAGCTATATTGTCCCATCCAAGGTTTTGTCTAGCCAGGGCTTAAAAACCTCCAAGGATGGAGATCCCACAACTTCTCTAGGTAACCTGGTCCAGTGATTCACCACCCTCCTCATGAGAGAGTATTTCCTAACATCCAACCTTAATTTTCCTTGCTGCAACGTGAGCCCATTGCTCCTTGTCTTGCCATCTGTCCCCACTGAGAACAGCCCAGCCCCATCCTCTTTGCAGCCCCCCTTCAGGGAGGTAAAGGCTGCTATTCAATCCCCCTCGGTCTTCTCTTCTGCAGATAAAATAAGCTCTGTTCTCTCAGCCTTTCCTCATAAATAGGGACCACTGTAATTCAGGCTTCAGAGAATTTCAGGGGAAAGCCCCAAATTTAGCATTTTCCCCAAAGTCCTGGAAAACTATGATTCAGCTGGAAATGACCTGAAAACATGGGGGAGAGGGAGGGTGGGTAAAAAGGATTAACCACCCCCCCAACTTATCTGAAGTGTGGCGAAAACAGGCAGCAGAGCCCAGGAAACACTGTGGAAACCCCATGTGTTACCAGAGTCAGCCTAGTACAGACTGAGCCATGCCAGGGCTCAGCCAATTAGGTTGTTCAATTCCTGACTTTGGCAGGGAGTTTAAAGGCCCTGCCTGTAAGTGGTGAGCTTTACTTTCTTATAACAGTCGAAGAGCAGCCTGTGTGCTGCTGTTCAATGATAATCAGCCCCACGGTGGGCTCCCTCAGCCAGAGGCATGGGAGAGCCCGCCCTGAAAAACACCTGATTTTGGCTCCAGTGAGCCTGCAAGGAGCCCACTTTTCTCCTCGCTGGAGCCTGAATTACAGAGGTCCCTACTCATAAATCATGTGCCCCAGTGTCCTAACCATTTTTGTCATCCTCTGCTGGACTCTCTCCAAATTCACCACATCCTTTCTGCAGTGGGGGGCCCAAAACCGGACGCAGGACTCGAGATGTGGCCTCCCCAGTGCTGAACAGAGGGGAAGAATCACTGCCCTCCATCTGCCAGGAACGCTCCTACCGATGCAGCCCAGGATGCCGGTCGCCTTCTTGGCACCAACGGCACACTTCTGGCTTCTGTCCAGCTTCTTGTCCCCTGTCCCCCCAGGTCCTTTTCTGCAGAGCTGCTGCCCAGCCAGTCAGCCCCAGCCTGTTGGTGCATGGGATTGTTCTCGCCTAAGTGCAGGACTTTGCACTTGTCCTTGTTGAACCTCATGAGATTGCTTTTGGTCCAATCCTCCAATTTGTCAAGGCCACTCTGAATCCTATCCTTATCCTCCAGTCTATCTACTGCTCCCTCCTGCTTATTGTCATCTGCACACTTGCTGAGGGTGCACTGCATCCCATCTTCCAGGTCACTGATGATGTTGACCAACCTCTGGAGCACTCCACTTGATACCAGCCTCCAGCTGGACTTTGATCCATTTATTACTACCCTCTGAGCCCAATGATCCAACCCATTTTTTGTTCACCTTACAGTCCATTGATCCAAACTATACTTCCTTAGCTTTCTTGCAAGAATGTTGTGGGAGACCATATAAAAAGCCCTGATAAAATCAAGATATATCATGTCCACTGCTCTTTCCACATCCACAGAGCCAGTCATTTCATCATAGAAAGCAATCAGATTGGTCAGGCATGACTTGTGTTTGGTGAATCCATGCTGACTGTTTCCAATCAACTCTTCCTCTAAGTGCCTAGAAATGAATTCCTTGAGGACCTGCTCCATGATTTTTCCAGGGACTGATGTGAGGCTGATTTGCCTGTTGTTCCCTGGATCCCCCTTTTCCCCCTTCTTAAAGATGGGCACTATATATGGCCTTTTCCAGCCAGCATGGATGTTTCCCAATTTCCATGAGTTTTCAAAGATAATGGCCAGTGGTTCTGCAGTCACATCAGCCAACTCCCTTGGCACCCTCAGGTTCATCACATCTGTCCCCATGGACTGGTACACATCCAGCTTTTCTAAATAGTCCCTATGCTGTTCTTTTGTTGGATAATGAGACAAGATCAGTGCTGTCTTTGTTCATTATTCTAGCCAGCACTGAAGCCTGGTTTGATTTGTTTCCTTTCCTTTCTCAGTGTGAAACACTGCTTCATGGAGCACTAAACTTTTTTGCCAAATATGAAGTCAATAAAGTATATCATTTAGGGGAATCAGTGCAATATTAGTAGTGTCACAGAGTCATTCCCAGATGATGGCCTGTGACAAGAGCTGTGATGGTCACAACCTCTTTTCTTGTACACCAAAGAATATCCTTATTTTCCTTCAAATTCCTCCTTAAAAAGACATGCCACTGACAGCAAACAATTCTCCAATACCACAAATTTCACAGAACTGTGAAACAATTAATATAGGCAGGCAGAGATCATTTCTGTACAGTTTCTGAATCATCTCAAACTTTTACCTTCACTTTACAAACAGTTGCTAGCAACAGAGGTGTAACTAGGAAGTTTTGCACCTGGGGCAGTGGTGGTAGCTACCCTTGCAAAGTCAGTGCCCAGGGCTGATGCCCTGCTTACCCACCTATAGCTATACTACTGGTTAGCAACACA